>NC_089531.1:19568026-19868026 GCF_963924715.1 Thunnus thynnus | reverse complement strand
GTAATTATCAAACATCAGGTACTGAGAATACTTTAATTTAAGTTTCTTAATTCTATTCTTGGTGGGGTTTTTTTTGCCTTTTCATTTGTTTTAATAGATAATAATGCTTAAAATTCATCAGTGTTCATCAAGTCATGATTGCCACAGTAGGGGTAAAAGTATTCCCTACATACACACACATTAGCAGCAGGACCTGATGTAAAACTGCTGAGGCTAAAACCTGCAGGATGATTTAGATTAATTCATCTCTTCGACACACTTACCCACACTGATCAAACATTGTGTAAATGTGCGTGTGTTCAAGTTTGTGTACACCCGAGTCTACACCGTATGCACACGTGCATGCCCACACATAATCAGCTTTCATTAATGCAGCCCATTCAGGCCTTTGGGGGTCTGCGGCCAACTCTGCTGTGTGCTGTGGGCGCAGTCTGAGTAGATTCTCTCTTTCTATCTTTCTCTCTATGTCTCACCCTCCTTTCTTTCTTGCAGTGCCACCCAGGCTTGGCCCCGACCCAGACCCACATCTTTAAACTGAGCCATCATGCCACGCCATGCTCTGAGTCCGGCCGCAGGGCCCTGATTAAAACCCATGACTTCAAACTTTCCAAACTGTCAAAAACCCAGTCAGAGAGAAAGAGAGAGAGAGCGAAAAGAGAGAGACAGAAAGAAAAGGTCTTACATAAAATCACTGTGGCATCAACTCTGTTTTCAACGCGTCATCTGAGCAGGGATTTGTGTCACTCAGAAACAGAGCTGTTTGCATCTGCGTGTGTGTGGCTCATGGTGACTGGTGGTCTGTGTTTGCCACTTGGATAACGATGGTGTTTCATTTTGTTTTAATGAGGGACAGACGGACAGATGGGACAAACTGTTTTTATAGGCCCTGTTACAAGGCATCAACGGTGGTTCAATCCTACTGGGATATATACTAAAATAGTTAAGAAACCATATTCACGGTACTCAGCAACACTGTGAAATAAATACATAAATAATCTTAGGAAAATTAGCTCAATACCTTGCATAGAAAGCATTACCCATCAATCCAGTGGATTTTTGTTAAGATTTGAGAGTCAACTCATGTTTGAGATTAACTGTAAATACCATAATTCAATTTCATCTGATACTCATTTCTAATACAAATCTTTGACAATTTTTTTTTTTTTGGTGAGAGTTTAGTGTACTGTATGTGCCAAGAGTGCTCCCTGCTGGAGAGTTGCAGAATAGCATGCCACACCGCAGCCAAACAGAAAAACCCAGCATGGTTATCAAATTTCTCAACTGTCAAGCTATAAACTGTTATAATGACCTGGAAATTTAAGGTCTGAATCAGTGGAGCTAGAACAGTTGATTTTAAAGCAGCTTCCACGGTTGGCTCGAATTGAAAGAGAATTTTTATAGTGTAATTTCAACCTTGCTTGTAAGTAAATACTCATTTTTACTTTACAAATAATTTGGGAGGATTTGTTATTGTCTGGCTCAACTTAGCGTATTTTTTTTCAACAGAAAGTATAAACAGTGAGTATAAAAATAAGTATAATAAGTAAGTATAAAAATAAAGACACAAACTTGACATACGAAGGGTTAATAAACATCAAACTGAAACAACTAACTGAAGCAGGGCTAAAAGCTGCAGGCTAGCTGTGGCAGTGAACCGCTACCCTCTCAAATGAAAACCCCTGGAGAGTCGAAGGGATCTCATAGTACAAGGGAGACCACCCAGGCAAACGTTCAAGACCCACTGTTGCTTTACACATGAATAAAAAATGCAACGGGAGGAGAGAGGGGGGGCGGGGGGGTCATGTCAAAAAGTCAAGTTCAACAAAATACAAGGGAAAAGGGGGAAAAAAGAAAACAGTTGAAAAGAGAAAACATGTGAAACTGTATTCCTACTCATCTCAGGCACTCATCAGATGGCAAATATTATTTTGGATGATGGCCATTTTGCCAAAGAAAGAGAGAAAACGAGAGAGAGGGAGATGAAGAAGGGGTTCATGTACCTTATTATACGGTGGTCACAGGGGAAAATTGCAATCATCTGTGACTCACTTGGAATACCTTACGCACTGTGAAAGACATTATTTTTCTCTAATATCAAGAGTTTCTTTGGGTTTTGACAGCCACGGCCATTTTGACAGAGACCACTTGGGACCCTGCATCAATTTTGGGAGTGAAACAGGAGTGAAGGCTGCGCCCCTTTCGAGGGCGATGACGATGAAAGCCAAACTCAAGAGCTGTTTTATGAAGAGAGAAAGTGAGAAGCGTCGGCCGATTATGTGCGTCTGCAGGGAAAAGACTAGCAGAGATCATAAAAACAAAGTACGACTCTGATCTAAAGTGCGAGGGTTTATGTCACCAAACATATATGTTTTAGATGTACTTTCAGTTTTACTTTGGAGTAGTTCTTTAAAGTAAAACCGTACATTTTGTTCAGGGTCCTTTGGGTGCACTCAGTGTGGTTATTCTTTACATGAATTTTGCCTTTTTAAAAAAAACACACACACATACACACACACACGCACACCCTCTGGTCTGTTCAGTCTGTTGTAGCCGCCTGGCTGGAACAACAACAATGTATGAGACAAGCACTTCCATATGTGGCTGCGTACACATATATACGCACATACACAGATGCACGCAGGAACACATAAGTACCTAACCATGCAAAACACACACTCGTGCAACCACATTCCTCCCTCCAGAACCTTGAAAACTGCCCACAAACCCCTCAGTCATGTCGGTTTCATATAGACTGGGAGCGTGTTACATTCTCTGTTTTTATTTGAATACATCGTTGCTTCACTGGATTGTAGAAAAAAGCCAGACAGACACAAGATAAATTGGCTGAGAGAACTTAAAGGACCTCAACTTCAGAGCTGTGAGTGTTGGGTACGGTATCAGACTCGGCGTCCCACCTGACACAATAATACTTTCCGTCCTGATGATGTCTTGGAGGAGAAACTGGACAAAACATCAGCTAAAAATAAATTCTTCCACTGCACAAGCATTACTTTACATGTGTGCAATTATAAGACAGCCAATAATAAAATAGAGTGATGAAGTGGTTTATATAACCCTACATGTTAGAGATGGCTATTGCAAATACTAAATTGAGTTGAGCACACCTGACTAAATTGTCCTACTCACAATATCAACACACACAATATTATGTTCTCAGACCCGTCTATTAATTCAACTTGAATAGCTCTACATGTGTTACTTTGGGTTGAGTATCATTTGATACTAATGCCAAGACAAAACTTAAGTTTCAGTAATGATACCAAATTATATATTTGGATACTGTACTTTGAGTGTTTCAATATGTTTTTGGGGTTTTTTTTTTTTTTACAAAGCCCTTTTTCCTATTGAAAAAACTACACTTCTTAAATGTAAACATCAATATCAAAAATTTGCAAAAATATGATTCAACTCAGTAAAGTAACGTAACAACAGGTTACAGTTTTTGCTCTAACGTTACTGCACCTCGGATACAAACCGGCAATAATGTAATACTGTTTGACATTTTGGCTCACTTGCTTTTGCACCATCATTACACTTTATTGTCTCTTGTTATATTGTTGAGGGAAGATGAAAAATGACAGCTGAGAGAGAGACGGGGAATGAACAAAGTGTTCTGGCTGGACATGAACCAAAGATATTATGGGTTATGGTCAGCACCTTAAACCCCTAGGCCTTGGCCACCAGGGCGCCCCTGCATCTGTATTATAAATAATACAGATGTATATATATAAATAGCATATAAATTAGGTTATACATTTTGTCAGTGTCGATATATATCAATTTAAAAACACATCACACAAATAATCAAATTGATGTTTAATCCAGTTAACATTTCCACTGCTATATATTACATCAGACAAACTCATATGTATACAAAAGCTGAACGAATGATAACTATTAAAATCATGTCATGAGATTCAGACACGGATTCTAAATGTTTAGGTGCCAATTGCTATTCACCCCTATTGAAATAAATCTAGAGGGACATTTTCAGCGCAACTGTTGATAAATACCTAACAGTTCATGACCGGTTGAACCGTATTTAATATATTTGGGGGTTTGTGGGGAAAAAAAGACAAAAGTAAACACTCTAATTGGACCAATGTGCTGCCAATGGTCAGGATCATTTCATAAATTTGCAGTTTGGTTTCTTAACTGCTCCCTTATGGGATTATGTAGCGCTCAGGTGATGTATGTACATGTGTATGTGTGCGTGGTCAGTTTGCCAGCGTGCACATGTGCTCCTTGTTTATTACTCTGTATGTAAGTCTGCACATGTATGTTTACATTTATGAATCTTTATACTTATATGTTTGTGTTTGTACATACAAGAATGTGAGTGTGTCTTCAGATTAGTGCTTGGAAATGGGTTTTCTCTTGCAATTAGGAGCAATTACCAGTCCACCACATGTCAAAAGAAAGCCTCTTATTGCAGTAAATATACTTAAGGAGTGAATTACTGACCAACTATATACTCAAGCTGTACAGACCCTGAAAACTAATGGGCCAGAAAATACTACAAGGGGGTGGGTGGTTTGAGGGGAGGGGCGGGGGTCATGCACACATATTTTTGCATACGGATGCACAAACATTAACACACACTCTCGACTCTGTGAACTTTTAACCCTAAGAAAGGGGTTTTCCGAAGTTGCAACATCAAATTATACACAAACACACACACAGAGTTGTATTGCTAAGGGCCTACTTGTGGTTCACTGCAAACAATTACTGCTGGAATATCATAACTGCTACAACGTCCCACAGTGGCCTCCGCTGCTTCTACTCCATTTGTTTCTCTCTTCCATCCCTCTGTTTGTGTCTTCTGTTAATCTTTTATATTGTTTCCTTCTTCCATGCCCTTCATTTTCTCTCTATTTCTTTGGCCACCTTTCTACTGTGGCTTATTATGGGTCTTTTAAGGCTCCAGTGAGCGAAACCAATTTACTATGAACTGGGTCAGGATCACGCTACACCCATGCCAACCTGCACACATGTATACGTGCACAACCACATGCACAAAATCTCCTTGACCTTTCCGTCGCTTGCCAACATCCCAAGTAACCACACACACGCTGATGGTTATCATCAGATTGGGATCAGTTAAGTAAAAGAGTGGGGTTGTCAGAGTACTGGCTGGTCCAGAAACAAAGAGGGAGACAGAAAGGTTGCCCATATTTTACTATGTGAACTCTCACTCCCTCTTCCATGTGTGGAGTGTTTGAAACTTGGCTCTGCAAAATTTTGACAGACCTGAAGCGAATGGAACATTTCAAATGCTGCGGTTACACTGTGGACATGGGTGGAGAGTTCACGGTCTTCAACAGTGTCTACAACATTGATAATTACAGTAAACAGTGATAATTACATTTTTATTTTAGTATGTCATAACAACAATAAAAATCATGTAGCAAATTTAGGACTGTCAGTACAAAGTAAAGTTTTCGCTGAACCAAAAGACTGGGTCCGACCCAACTTTAATTTCATGAGCCAATGCCCTATTAAAACTCAAACTTTCACTATTGACATGCTATTGAAAATATTCAAAGATACAGTGGGTTGGCATTGTCAGAGTAACAGTGATTTATTCTTCTGTAGACTCTAGTTTTCTAGTTTTCTCTTTAAAAGGAAACATCAGATGTCTAAAATACAGTACTTCTTTCATTAATGAATTCATGATTTGTGTCACATAGTAAGTAAAAATGCTTGTTTTTAATGCAAAGACATGAAGCTTTTTGGTTTCACTTTAAATTAAAAATCTTTTATTTTTAGCCAGGCTAGCGATATGGTTATGTAGCAATGTTGGTTGGTCGTTCCGACATTTAAGTCCAGAAAAATGTTTAGTTATTGAAATAACTAACATGAAATTTTGTAGAGGCATCTACATTTCCAAGTGGATGAATCTTACAGACTTTGGTGACCCTCTGATTTGTTCAGTACTTTAGTTTGTGATCACACATCTGCAAAACAAATTCCCTACCGCCTCAGCTGTAATTTGTGTTTAGCACTAATTAGCAAATGTTAGCATGCTATTATAACACGCTAACCAAACATGATGACAATGCTAACATCACCTGTTAAACAACAGCATGGTGGCATTGGCATTGTGAGCGTGTTGCCATGCTAACATTAGCATTTAGCTCAAAGCACTGATCTGTTTTGTTTAAGTACAGCCTCACAGAGCTGCTAGCACAGCTGTAGACTCTTGTTTTTAACTACTGTATAAAGTAAATTGTAACTGTTTATAGAATTAAAAATACTCCTGAATTGTAGTGGCTATCATTGCTGGATATGACCTTGCCTTTGTTTTTTACAAATACCATACATGTGTTCAGAGAAACTGAGGAAAAAGCACAAAGCTAATGATGCCAACCAACAAAAATGAGTGAGTTTCAGTGGGGTTTTTTGTTGTTGTTGTTGTTGTTGTTTTGTTTTTTTGCATGAAAAGCACAAAGCCAATTCAAAATGAAGCCACAACTCTTTCTCAAGGCCACTTTAACACAGATAGACACAAGACAGAGGCATGAAACACCAGCTACCCTTCACACACACTTTGTTTGACCTCAGTAGGTTAGGTTACTATCACACACCATGTTAGACCTTACTTTATTTCCCTGCTATGTCCTTAGACAAAGCGTCCGTCCTCACGACAAGCATGTCCATTCATACCCATTAAGAGAGCAGTAAATAGCTGGAGCCAACCGTGACTGGGGTTAATCCGATTGCCTGACACAATGGACACTCGGGACAGACAGATCACTGAGCAGCCAATGGGAAAAGGAACACACATAGACAGCTACACATCACGATTATAGAGAGGCAAATTGGTCACGGAAATGAAAAGCCATATCATTAACTGGTTTAAATGAGAGTCACACACACACACAAACTCCATGGGACTTTTAAACACATACTCTTATGTAGAAGGACACACACATGTTCGCAAAGTCAAATCAATACAATTTGATAACATTGCATTCAGGCTCAAACACACACACTCCCATAGACCAAACTCACGTCACACAAACATACGCGGCCACTGACCCTGGGCATAAGGTCCGATATGAGAAACCGGGGAGGTCAGAAGTTCATGAGGCATGAGAGAATCCCTGAGTCATCCAGTTAAAAAGGATTACAATGAGACTACACTGATCCTTCCTTTCACACACACCTGTGCCACAATGTCAATATTACAATTTTAATGTGAAACCACCTCCCACATTAAGGATGATCAAGGCCCTTATAACATTTGATAGCGATGATACTGAATCTAGTTATAGAGAAAAAAGTTTTCAGTTTGACAGTTTGTGTATCCTAAATAACAACAACTAACAGTATTTAACACAGACACAGGTTTACAAAGAGATACACAAATTGAAACAACTAGAGGTCCATTCAAAGAGCTTTACACACCCCTGCGACACACCACCATCATTAAGACAACATATTTAGTCTTTCGTTCATTCCTCCACAGAAGCCAGCTGGGTCTCTCCCCCCATTTCATCCCACTCTCCCTCCTATCTCTGTATAATATCTGTGTTAACGTAACACAGAGGTAGAATTAGTGGCAAACTACACAGAACACTTTGGACCGGATCAGACCCTGAGGACAGAGAGAGAAGGTAGGAAGAGAGGAAATGATGGCGGCAAAGGAATAAGAATGGATGTGATCAAACACAGGAAATAAAAAAGAAGAGAAAAAAAAAAGAGAAAAAGCAGAACCGGCAGAACGACACCGGTATGACGGTGAGCTCACTGGCTCTAAGCAACATAAACAACTGACAGCCTACAGAGATGTGTAACACACACACACACAAACACACACACATATATACACTGAATATATACACCTGTTTTTTAACCCCCAAAAGACCATTTGTTATAATGAATTCTGAATGAATTCAGAAAGTGAATCTAGTATCAAAACCACTTGCTGAATCTGAATAATGTCAAATCTGCTTAGGTTTAACTCTCACCATTTTATGTTCTTGAAGTTATAAATAACTTAATATTCAAGAACTAAACCTCCAAAATTCAATTTAGATCTATAACCAGCTTTTTTGTAGGCTGAGTAAACAGAAACACCGGAAACACTTAAAAATCTGAAGTCGTAGCCTAACTAATGATGTATACAACCTGTAGCTACAACGTGTAAATTATGTGTGTTGTGTTCATGTTAAGTTCAGTCATCAACAAAAGGAACTGGCCTGAACAAACACACAGCCAGAAACGCAGGCAGGTGCTACCATCAGTCTCTTTTCCTCTTTCTCCACACACAACAAGCTTTGTAGTAATCTCCAAAGGACGGGTCTCCTAAGGCCAGGGTCACCTCCCCATAGACTACCACAGCTCTGCTCTGGCTCCCAGATGTTCTCACACACACACACACACACACACACACACACACACACACACACACACACACACACACACACACACACAGACCTCCTGAACATGCTCTTGGAAGTTGAAAACAAACAAACCTAAATGGGCCAACATATAGCACTGCGACAGGCGATAAGCAGTCACAGTGTGTGTATTTGTTTGTCTGTGTACACAGACTACTTGACCTGTTTATAGTAACTCCTGCATGTTTATTTGACTGGCTGTTTAATTGTTAGTCTTTATCTCTTTACCTAATTGCCCGGTACACTTTGTAACAGCTGTATGTGCGTTCTTTTGGCGCTCTATATAGGTAAACTGGCAAGCTTTGACAACTGGAGTCTCGTATGTGATTTTGATTCTGTTATTCATATGTGATATGTACATACGTGTGTATGTCTACCAACACACATATGTGAGTCAGTGCCTGTGCACTTGTTGAATAAATGATCTATTCCTAGGTCTGTCAGGGAAATGAGGGCAGCTGAGGCGGGCCATTTGGATGCTGATCAGCGCAGACGTGTGTGTATGTGCGTGGTGGTTGCTGGTGGAGGGGGGCAGTGGAATCCACACCAGACCATCTATTATAATGACAGGAAGCAGGAAGTACAACCCCTTCGCAGTCACATGGCTGCCAGCTGTCTTGGCAACTAGAGGGAGGAAGATAGAGAAGATGATAGGGAGGGAGCGCGTGTGTGTGTGTGTGTGTGTGTGTGTGTGCATGTGTGTGTACATGTCTCAGAGCCGGTTTGAATGGTGAGTGTGTAGGTGGTGGTTTGCATTCTTATGTTTGAATATGACATTTCAGAATTGAATATCTGCATTTGCAATAAGAACAAAGTTAATGAAACAATGTCAACTTATCATCCATCCATAACTCCACTGCTATTCTCCTCAAATATAAAAAATACTCAAATGTTTATGCCTTGAATCTGCTTCCACCTTCGTTATTCCAAATCCAGTGCAGCACTAAACCTCAGTTTTGACCATATGGATGTGTTTAGTCTCCGCAGCTCAGCACACATGTGCACGCCCACTTGCAGAGACACAAATATGCACATATACATTTTCACATGTATGCACACATAACCTCAGATGCTTAAAAACACATGTGAAGCTACCCACACACATGCACAAACATGCTTTTTTTTTGGCTTGTGTACCACTTCTTCCGAAAAGCAAAACATGACTGAATTAATGACAGCTTTTCCTATTCAGGGAAACTAATCTGTCAATAATTGTAACTAATAAATGCAATTTAAAGATTAAAAAGTGAAGAGTTTAATGAATATGTACACGTAGATATGCGTTGAGGTGCATACAACACATAGCAGTGTTCCAACATCCATGAGGAATCCTCTCGGGTGACTTTCATCTGTCAGCCTGTTTCCACTTATGACCAGGAGTCAAAAACATGATGTACTATGATTGAAGACACAATAATTGACAGGCAGACACTTGTCAGCTTCTCTCTGCCCTGCTCTCTCCCCTCTCTCTTTTTGTAAGATCTTTAAATCACTCCAGGTTTACAGGCTGCAAACTGGCTAACCGAAGGGGTATCAAATTCAACCACACAACGAGGACACTCACATTGCAATGTGAAACCTTCTGTTGCCTTCTGTGACCTTTGGTGCCCCGTAGACCCCAAAAAACAGCTAAATCTTAGAGAGATTGTTTGAACTTAAGACTATGATTATACGGTATGTCAACAGAATATGTTTTAAAGTTGCTCATGCACACAGACGCATGCAAATATTTACCTTCAGATAGGTGGGCGGTCAGCGGCGTTTGTGTCTCCTTGCAGTAAGAGACCACCTCTTTGGGGAGGAAGTCCACCTGTGTGATCTTGGAGGCCCCCAGCCTCTGCATCCTCCGCCTGGGTTACAGAGAAAAGATATTGTCATGAGTAGAGTTATTCTGTGCCTGAACACAAACTGTCTTGCATACAGGATTGCCATTTGTTCAACAGACCAAAGTTTAAAACAATAAATAACATGTGCAGTTTATAACCTGTAGCAACAAGTAGTTTACATCTTTAGAGTTGTTAGAGAAGCTACATATGTACATTAATCCTTTAAATTGACTATTTAATTAAATTAAAAAAATATTTAGGATATGCCATGCAATGTCAAATTAGGTGTTTTCCTGTGTCATGCATTTTGCAGACAGTGACCAACAAAAGAGGAGGAGGAGAGGAGGAAGATGTACCCGAGCTCAGAATCAGCCTGCAGCTGCAGCACAGAGGGGTCTGTGTCCCACTGCAGAGTCCTGATGTCACCAACAGGGGGGGCAAGAGAGGACATGCATGTTTACAAACTGACACATTATCACAAGCACGCAATCATACACACGTATAACCACATGTACAGTATGCGCACACACATTTACACACAGACCACTTATCTAGAGAACAGCTTAACATGGGAATTCCCATCGAATTTCATGCATAATGGCACTGCTAATGGAAAAAAATGCTTTGATAAGTGGATATCGTGTAGGAGGGCTTTACATTAGGGAGACATTACATTTCATTATAGTTCAATGTACTATTTATATAAAGATCTCTGCTCATCACTTGTAATAGATTTCTTGGTTTTCTGCCAGGAATCTAAAACAAGAAAACATTGATACATTTATGGACAAAAAATGTTCCACTGTTGATTGTTTTCAGTGGGGAAATGATATGACCTGATGACTTTTAAATACAGGAAAGCTCTGCAAGTTTTTAGTATCTGACAGCACCGTAAGGAAGATATTCATCTTATTTCTTTCTGACATATTTTGTACTCATACAGCCTGGATTATATTTGTGTGATTACACAGAAATTCACTCAATGTTTTGATGTTTCATATGAAAATTTGTACCAAATAATACATGAAAACTATGTATCCAGCAACACACAGCACAACATTCATCATATATGTACATATCCACATGAACACATTCAGCACGTGAAAATCAAATTAAAACCTGTGTATTAAGATTAAGATTGCTTGACATACATGACAAGGTACTTGCCATGCATGATAAGTGAGTTGGACAAACCATGAGGAAATTGCATTTTCATGGCACTTCAGCAGTTATAGCTTGTTTTATATAGGGGAGGTAAGATTCACTTACAGGAAAATCAAAAACCAACTGAAACCCGAAGAGTTTTTTTAGCATGCTGGTGCTGAAATCTACCGTCTGTGAAAAGATAACACTCCCAACCCCACTACACTTTTTGATGATACCTTTTAGGGCCACTGAACACGCCTATTAGGCCTTCAGTTTGTGCCACAGAGCGCCAGGTGAGAGTGGCAAGACATTTCTTTAGCCTGACAGACTGGCTGTTTTACAGTAACAGCGATGACACTTTAAGCAGCAGATTGTCAACTCTGTGAAGGCTGAAATGACTTCTGTGGCTAGGCTCATGTGAGCGGAAATCTTTCGAGCTGGTATTAAAGGAGACAGCAGGGTTTCAGAAAGGATGTCGCCAGAGGAGATCAGAGGAATGAAGGAAGAAGGGGCGCTGCACTGTTTTGATCTTATAAATCCTGACAGGAACACATCAGTGAGACCACTGAAAACACTGTGGGTGCCTCTCTGTGTTCATATGAGGGTAGACTCAGCTAAAGAAAGGTAGGAGGTGGGGGGGGGGGGTTCCTAGGTTTGACGTGAAAATGCTTACCTTGAGCTTTGTGGTTGTGACTTGTTTTTAGAGAAACCTGACCTAAGAAGGGACACACACATACACAGCCACAAATGGAGAAGCTCAAAATGGCATGCCATCATCCAGGGTGGATTTGGGGGTAAATTCTTTCATTCCAAACATTGAAACTAACTCACCAATTTGTAAAATCCAATTGGTAAAACCTAAAAAGAAATGAAAACCCCAAATCTTAAATTAGAGAATCTGTTTATGCTAGAAACTTAGTTAAGTTCCCACATATTCTTCAGCCCCAATTCCACCCCTGGCCATACCAGAACAACACTATCACATCACTAATGACCCCTGAGGGCATCACTCACACATTGACCTCTACAGTCAGCTGCCATTGGGTAGCAAATGGAAAGCGCTTGATGACCACTCTCTTCTCAACTGCAACTTTAATTCACCAGAGCAGCCATGTGCAGAACTTAAGATAGTTGTTGCACTGGCCTGCTGTGTTATGAATATGCCACAAAGAAATGCTGCGGTGGCAGGTGCACGTATGACACATGAGCTAGTAAGCATTGTAAATGAAGCTGCAGCACCATCCCACAGAATGGTGGCAAAAGACGAAAAGCTTATATTTTGTCACATGTGCTCAAATCAGCTACTTTTTCTTACTACAAACATATGGTTCATGCTAACTGGTTCACCAAGGATGCTTTCTAAAAGTTTACCAATATGGTTCTCATTGCACTGATAATACCTGGACACTGCAATCTGAGACTTACCTTGAGATCAAATCTAATTTCTTAGGGCTAGCTATCAGAAGCAACAAGCTGCACAGTGGTCATCAAAACACTGGATGCCATGACAAATGACAGATACCACATTCAAAACCTAACAAGGCACCACAACTTCACCTAGTGACACTCATCCTTACCTAAACCTGTTGTGCCAATGACAAGAAAAGAGACAGGATATATGTCAAAAAAGACAATGTGCCAAACAGCCCCAAACACCCTCATATTATCATCATTGTGTGGCCACAGGATGCCTTCAAGTTAAAGGCTCTGGTTCTACATAAAGTTTATTGGAAACCTCCCAAAAGCAAGTCTGGTGTAATCTTCTACTACACAATTGTTACAAGTGTCTTGTTTCTTTATGATAATTTCTTTTTGGTTACATAAAAATGTGATGAAATTATTAAAGCATTTTCATTCATTTTTTGAACCTCAAACTGGCCTTTCTTTACCCAAAAGTTCAGAAATAGTAGTAAAAAAAAAAGTGAAGAAGACTCATGAAGTCACAAAAGATTTCTGACATCCAACTTTAATATGAGGTCACATGGTAGATGTTGGCCTACCTGCCTGCGGCTCCCCCATCAGCTGAATCCTGGCTCCCCGTCTCACTGGGCGTGCTCACTGATTTGGATGGGGACACAGGGGTCGGGACTAAATAATGAAAATAACATGAGTCTAACATTAAATGCTGCAGAGGATGGACTAATCAAAACAATTTGGATGAAAAGCAACAAAGTAAAACGAGTGATGGACAAATAAAATTAATGTTTAACAGGAAGGAAGGAAGGGGAGAGCAGGGCATCAAATGGGTTGTTGATTTTATATTTATTATATTTTTGTACTCAGCTGTATTTAAAGATGCATTAAAAACAACTCAATAGCAATGACCCAATTCTGAGGCGTTGTGGGTGTTGTTACAATTTCAGACCACTAGAGAACAGTGCTTCCAAAAGCTTGCTGAGGTGATAGACACCCTGGGGAGCCAAACTAATCTAGA
Organism: Thunnus thynnus; assembly: GCF_963924715.1. NCBI lineage: Eukaryota > Metazoa > Chordata > Actinopteri > Scombriformes > Scombridae > Thunnus > Thunnus thynnus. The sequence continues at coordinate 19,854,194 of NC_089531.1, read as the reverse complement.
AGATTTGTGCACAAGTAAAAGAAGGATCTTTTGAGCAGATATATTTCTATTTCTACCATACTTCAAATCAGACATAATATTCATGTCCAAATACACTATTACAAAGTATGATACACACAGAGGTACAAAAAAAAAAAAAGCTAAAAGGGAGCTGATACAAATATGTCTATGTGGACATATGTGCATAACAAATTAGGGAACCAACATAGGACAAAAAGACTGTAATGTCTGATGAAACCTTATTAAATAATATGTCTCACAGAAGTAATATATTATGCAGAGACATGCCAACATAGATATCGTTATACTTTAGTTCTGTGATCATTTCAGAATCAATAAAGAAGGGTTGAACTCATAATTTTCAGCAAATAATACAAATGGTGGGTTGCTGTGTGCATCCTAGATTAGCTGTATGTTAAGTATATTCTAAAAAATGAAGAGTCCTCAGAGGATATTTGGATACAATTAGGGGAGAACCTCTATTTTGTGTCATATCTGGTCAGCTGAGCTCTCCTCTGATTAGGACCAGAGATCCTCTGAGCACCCTTTCATTGTTAAAAGTATGAGAATATTATGTACCTAGTGGAGGCTCTGGTGAAATGCCAATACTCTGTAGCAGGGCCTCGGTCTCCCTGCGCTTACGGTCTAAGTCTGAGTCCTCTGGGGTCGCCTCGGTCTTCTGCTGGCTCTCTGACTGCACAGAATACATAAAGCAATGTCAAGTTACCCCATCATGAGTCAAAAGTTCAAACATGCAGGTGCATGCACATTTTTATTAAAAAATCCAACACCAACCTTCTGCACACACATAGATGTTTGTATGCACGCATGGACACACACAACCTCAGCCTTTTATGTGTCACGGCCTGACAAAAAGCAATCGAACACACAAACAATACACACTAGTGTGTGATACAGTATGAGTGCCAGTTGTGTGAATTTACTCACTTTTTTCCTTACCTCTTTCTTCTTCCTCTCCTCCTCTTTTCTCTTTTTTTCCTCCCTGATCTGGGCGAGGCGCTGCTTCTTGCGCTCCAGCTCTGCTTTTAGGTCACTTTTGTCCGACATGGTCTCCTATAGGGCTTCAAGAAAGAGGATCGCCCTTTGGCTGTGGCTGTTATACATTCATATACAGTGGATCCATAACATTGCAGGTCAAGGAACCAATAGTGATCAATCGGCCACATCGAGCCAAGAGGGATTTCAACATTGGTGTGACACTCATTCCACTTAAACTAGTCTAATACATTAAAGCTGTATAACAACTATTTCTTCCATTTAATGTCAGTTTAATTGAGTGTATAGTATATATATAATACATGTAGTACAGCAGACATTACCATGGTCTAATTAGATTACATTTTCATGAATTCAACAGCTCACTTATAGTTAGGATCTTGAATGAGGCTCATTAACAATGCCTCTGAGGTGTTACAGAAAGGTGGGCTACCTATTTATAGCAGTCTGCAGCCTGACCAGTGATTTGCTAGTTGTTAGGCCAGTGTCACATCCTTCACATATAGCAAATGAACAGGTAGCACCTGACCCTGTTCTGGAGGTTTAAATACGTCTGCCAAAGCTAATAGGAACACATATTTGGAGAAAAAAAACTAAATATATGTAGGCCTTTGTGTCTTCTAGTATACAGTGAATGATAACCACAAAAGACAACACAATTAAGCCATAAAACAGCAGCTAACTATACATACAGGAAGAAAAACACATCATTTAGCCTGAGTTAAATAGTAATGCTAGGGTATTAAAGCATTCGTAGCTAACGTTAGCTCATAACAAATATGACATTTATACATAGGTTACGTCAATATGTTTGAGGCCTTACCATAATTATAATAATGAATTTTACGGCGAATAACTAACATAAAAAGGAAATGATGTGCTGTTAACGTTTCACTCGTACCTTGTCCACTCGTACTGATAATGATGTGTCACCGGCAAAGATGCTGTCTCACTGCTGCACCCCGAAATAGAAAATCAACACATCCTCTGTCTAGCTAAATCACACTTAATCGAGGCCTTTCTGCGAATAGGTCGTTTGAACCTTTCCGTGAGGTTACTGCTGGTGACACCGGTTAACACAGAGCATTTCAGCGGCCGATGACCCAAATAAAGCATGAAACAGGTGCACTGCACGCCGATGCATCCCTCAGAAGAGTAAAGATGATGTTGAGGCGGAGGAGAGGAAATCCCACCTCCTTTGACACGAGCTGTCGGCTCATGGCTTCGCATCACCGCCATCTTCTGGGCATTTGGAGAAGTGAGTTTAATTTACCACAACCACATAAACAAATCATTTTGGGCGTATATTGGTCCACAATAGGACGTTTGTTAACTACTTTAAACGAGTAATCAGACTCTAACGCGTGGCTGAAAGCTGCACGAATTTGAGATGGCGCATTGATTTCTCCCCCGGCTGCAGGTGATGCGGTCACTGCCTAACGGTCGGTAATGTATACTAACAACACTATCAAAAGGATTTGTGTAGCTATCAGAAATATCCGTTTGTTGTCAATCTTCAACGTTCACAAACATAAAATAAATAAGTGCTTTGAGTAGTCCGTCGGTAGGGGGTGCTGTAATAAAGCATTCATTACAGTCGGCAGAGTAATGAATGACGTCCAGGACCGTCAGTCGTGTCTAGGTGGTACTGTAACCCTACATTAGAGAACTCTCGCGGGATTTGTACGTGTTGTTCCTTCATTGTGCGCATTGTTTGTCATTGTACAAAATAATGATGATTTATGATGTGAAAACGCAACGCTATGATCAAAATCTGGTAGGTTCAGGTTTAAAAAAAACACTTGGTTAGGGTTAGGGAAAGATCATGATTTAGGTTAAAATTACAATTCTCGCGAGATCTTTCGCAAACCTAGGGTTACCATCTAGACACGACCAGCAACGTTGTAAAAGGATCCCGACGCTCCCAAAAAGTCAGGAACATCTTGGCGCTCATTGGTTGACTTTCATGTCAATCCGTCTTCTTCTCCGCCCAACAACAATACACACAACGGTCAGTGTCGGAAGCTGCATATTGGATGGTTTAAAACAACTTGCCCAAGATGTCAGAGAGCTGCTCGAGAAAAACAAAGGCACCATCCTTAAAGATGTTAATGTAACGAAAGGGTTTCTTGTGTGACGCCCAGCTATAAGCGAGATATTAAAAAAAAGTTGCCAAACTGGAGTGTGCTGAAGAAAGAAAGGACAGTTTGTCCCTGGTACACTGACCGTCGGTCTGTGAAGGAGAGGAAAAAATGAAGTTCGCTCAGTTTTTGCTGAAAAACAGCTCAGTAGCTGGGATCCCTAAACAAGTGGAGAGGTTTTCCAAGTTTTCCCCTTCTCCTTTGTCCATGAAGCAGTTCATTGACTTTGGTAAGTGTTTCCAGTAGTATTGATTTTGTTGGTCAGTGCATGTTGCTTAATGTTTTCCCCCCACACTCACATGGCAGTTGCACAACTCACGTTTACTGTCTTTGTGTCTGGGTTGACAGTTTGCAGTAAGCAGGTCACTGACAGACAACTGCAGCTAATGCCAGTAAAATACACATGTGTACAGATGTTAATGCCTGTGCTGATGTTGTGTAACTTTATCTACATGAAAAGTATCACTTTGAACTGTTGGTTTTGATGTCTGACTTGATCTAAAAACTGACACTAACAGAAGAAAAGAGAAAAGCTAATGTTGTTGATCTCTGCATTGAGATGAAATTATGCAACCTCATCTTACTTGCTGCATCAAAAAAATATATAAGAAATAGTCAAATCAAAAATAGCCACTGATCAGTTTTATCACAGTTTCTCCGTGTATTTGCATCATTCATAGGTGCAGCTCAGCACTGTCAAATTTTTCTAGTCATAAATCTGTAATAAATGTGTTATGGTCAGGCGCCTATTCAAAGCTTGAAAGTTTAGAGTGAATAAGGGCTTTAAACATCATGATGGAAGTATATGATGGCTATCCCATGCTCAAGAACCACTCAATACCTCATGAAGACACCAAGACCTTGAGGAACACCACAGAAAAATTAATGCTGTGATTTCAAAAACTTTTTGACATTTGGAGATCTCTGGGAGAACTGCATTTTTCAGCGATTGGATGGCATGCACTTCTGTTCTGGAAACTGCTCAGAAACCCATTTATTGTCAATATTCCTAGGAAAGCCGTACATCCAGTGAATGCCCTAGGTCTCTAGTTTGTGGTTGTCAACTTTCATGAGGCTGTGATTATCCTAGAGGTCACAGTAGGTGATTTAATACAGTGAGGTCAAGTGAAAAAATGGTACACTCACTACAATGAAATGGCTACTACTGAGTACTACTAACATCATCACACATAAATACTGGGCATCAATGTGAAGTTTAAGAAGTTAAGGACCACGTCCTGAAATGATCCTTGACAGATTCATTGGTTAATGTTTAGGATATAGGCTAAAGCGGTGTTTTCTTTCTTTTGACAGAATGGGGTCAAAGTTGGGTGCTTGCTCAGTGATTTTTTTTTTCTTACTCTGTCCCCTCATGTGACTGCAGGCTCAGCCAATGCATGTGAGAAGACCTCCTTTGTGTTCCTGCGGCAGGAGCTTCCTGTCAGACTTGCCAACATCATGAAGGAAATTGATTTCCTCCCTGACAAGCTCCTCAGCACTCCTTCCTTAAAGCTCCTCACCAGCTGGTAGGGTCTCTAAACGACACTACACCACATCCCTTTTCATGTTACCTGTTGTACCAAAGCCGTTGTTACCAAACTCTGGGAATAATGAAATATTAGTCTTCTGACAAGTCTCCCTGCAGATCTCTGCAACAACATTAAAGCAAGTGGACATGTCATTTATTTTCAGGGGTCCCAGACCTTAGCTATTCAGCCAAGGTCACTGCTACTCTTTCAGTATACAGTACCATGCAGTATAGACACAAGTTTGTTTAGTCAACAGCATTTATGATCTCATTGCTGCATTGCTGTTGATGTTGTCTGAGGTTGTGTGCCCTTGGTGCACTCACTGGCTAGATCTGGGAACATGCCTTATGATCTGTGTTTAAATTAGATAAGGCCGACGTGCTGCACGACCACATTGTCCCCGTTTCACGCTGGTATGCTATTCTTATGTAAAGGGCCTTTACAGCTCAGTGGATTATGTGATACGGTTCATTTTCTGTTGTGCCATAAACATGCAGCATAGATTTTGAATTTTGAAGCACGCATGCGCCTTGATACATGCCAGCATTACACTGCCGACACTTTTGTTGATAGTGGTCACAACCCACAGACAGGTATAGCTTTACCAACATGTTTGAATCTTCGTGTACACACTCATATCAAGGTACATAATGTTCATGGTGTAAAGAGTGGAAGGCTATAAATTGAGGGTGCGCTCAAGCATCATAAGTAGGTGAAATAATGTTACGTCAGTTCTATGTGTTCACTTGTCAGCAGAATAGCTGTTATCATTGTCACTTGTTCTTATGAGTTGCTATAAACACTCCCCGAATGCATGTGATAGATGTTGGATCCAAGCCCTGTCTTTTACCTCCAGCTCTAGGGACAGCCTAACCTTTGGTCCAGACTGAAATATGTCCCAGAGGATGTATCCTACTGACTTTAGTTCATTCCTGACTTTTCCTTTAGTGCCACTATGACGTTGACATTTGTTGTGATATTCAATGTCCCTAGAGGATACATTTTAATGACTTTCGTGATCCTCTGCGCTACCGTAAGGCTGATTTGTTTGTTCAGTGTTGAAATATCTTGACAACTATCAGATGGATTGCTGTAAAATTTGGTGCACACATTTATGGTCCCCAGGGGATGAATCATAATAACTTTGATCTCTGCCGTTTTATAAAGCACCATAATCTTGCCAAAGTTTGATTTTGTCCAAACTTTTGTTTATATACTTGCAAAACTCATGACATTCCTGTCACCCTCACTTGCACTTTGTGTATGGTGATAATTAGCAAATGTTTGCATGCTATTATGCTTAACCAAACACGGTGATCATGTCAAACATTACATCTGCCTCACAGAGCCTCTAGCATGGCTGTAAAGTCCAAATATACAGGCTAGTCATAGGAGAGTTCCCAAAATACAGTCCAGCAGCTTTTCTATGCTTTGTTTGATAAAGCCAAAACAGCAGTCTTGTTTCTGTGTAATGTTTAGTTGGTTTTTACACCACATACTTTACTCTGGCATATAGATCACTTTTGTCTTCACTGTTTAAGTGCTTGTTTACGAGTCACATGAATATATGTTAACAATAAAGGTCATTACCCCTACTCTTTACATTAGGGCGTGTATTGTCTATATTTAGCTATGTACCTCCTGTACCGTGGCTCTCTCTTCATGCTTTCGCAGAGCTCTCCAACGCAAAAAGTTAATTTATCATTTGTTAATGCAAGCTTGTGAAAGTACAGCTTGTGTAATAGTCTATTTCAAAATGTACATGTGTTTGTATGATTGGACTTTATCCAAAATAGAGAAGTGAAGGTCAGTTAAGGGACAAAGCCAACACGTAGAAATTACAGCCACACTGCAGTTCAACTTTCACCTACTTTTTCTATTGCAAGAGAGCGCAAGTGTGTGTGACTCACTGAGCTCAAACACTTCAGTCTTCTTCATTCACTAGCTGAAATAAAAAGACTGTCAGTGATAAGCAATAGCAGTGATAAGATTAACAACTATTATATAAAGATGGGATATTGTTATTTTAAGCATGTATAGATCCTGCCTTGTTACACAGTTATTAGAATTTTAAATTCCGAGCCAGTTTCACACATATAATCACCAGACAGATTACATTTTTATCATATTAAAGCTTTTTTGACATTCAGTTATACAGTAAATAAACTAGAGTTGAGGATGTTTCTGTATTCTATTTTCAAATGTATCTTTTTGCGTCCATCAGGTATTCACAGAGTTTGTTGGAGCTTATAGAGTTTTTAGAGGAAAACCCAGATGATAAGGACGTACTGACAAAGTAAGTAATTTCCGTACTCACACAATCCAGTTTGTTGATTTCTAAGTAACTGCTGACGCTAATCCTAAATCATGCTTTGGTTATTTGTTAACTGCCTATTTTCAGCCTCGCGCTGCAAACTTCAAACCGATCCAATGTGCGTTCAAACTGTACCGATGGCTTAAAAAAACCAATGAAAACAGCTGCGGGTGCATTTCTCATGTTCACATACCTTGTCGTAAAGCCACTAAAGCCCACTGTCAGAGTCAAAAATTAGATGATAAATTACAGTGTTGCTCTAAAGGCCTTTTATTGCTCCACTGCTTCAGCAAAATCCAACATGCTCCACCACAAACAGGAACCATTCATACATTTCAATACCATCACAACAACGGTCCTTTAATTTTGCATTTATCCTATTTGTTCAGAACACCACAGTGTTTGTGACTCGGGTGTAGACTTTTTATCAAATACAGTTTACTAGAACTGTAATAACTGTAATAATAGAGTACTATTATACTTCACCCTGCTGCAGTCACTAATAGAAGAAGTTTGAAGAAGTCTCCAGGATAGAGAGGTTGATGGATACTAGTAGGCTTAGTCTGTGTTTACATGTATGTGTATGTGTTCGCATGCTTTCAGTGTTTTTAATGGGCAAGATTTTTTTTGTCCATTGTAATCATTGAATTTTGTCATTTGTTTGTTATTTTATCTTATGTTAGACTCAACTAGACAACTTAAGATCTAATTCTTCCATATCTAAACCTTGATATTTAAATGAAAAAAACACATGTGGATATCCAAACAAAGATGGTGGAATACCAAACCTTATGTGCTCATACGTCCATCATCTCTTTTCCCACAGATTTACACAGGCTCTGGTTAGCGTCCGTAATCGGCACAACAACGTGGTGCCCACCATGGCTCAGGGTGTGGTGGAGTACAAGGAGGCCTTCGGCGTGGACCCCGTCACCAACCAGAACGTCCAGTACTTCCTGGACCGCTTCTACATGAGCCGCATCTCCACACGCATGCTCATGAACCAGCACAGTCAGTATAGCACTCGGTGATTATCAGTGAGTTAATCAACACAGTTGCTCACACTCGAAAGCTCATGTTATTAAATTAAACTGTGTGTTAAAACGCTTTAGAGCAAGCTTTTAAAAGGGTTGACCTGAATAATTAAGTCATTTTTATATGATTAAGCAGCAAGTAGTGATCTCAGATGTGTAAATGCTGTTAGAGAGCCGCATAGTCAACACCCAGCTTGCCTTAATGGTTTTACAGCAGTATAGCACTTCTTTTGCACTAAAAGGTTAATGCAAGATAGCAATAAGTGTTCAGCTATTGTTAACATTCCCCACTGCAAAGAACTCACTATAATTTACTAAATATTCACAAATGTATAGGAAGTGGATTGTGTCTATACATTTACGTTTTTTTGGAGTCACACACATTGTTTTTTTTGCGTCCTTCAGCATTAATCTTCGAGGGCAGCGTGAACCCAGCCCATCCCAAACACATCGGCAGCATTGATCCCAGCTGTGACGTTGTGGAGGTAGTAAAAGGTAATGAGTGATCTGTTTTTTTTTTTTGCAACACTCGCTGTTTGCATGGATTCATGACTGTTTGGACTTTAATTATCTGATCTTTTTAGAGTCAATATACTGAGTTGGAAGTGAAAACATGTTATTATGAGGTGTATGGCTAGAAACTGATTGTTGTGTAAACTGGTTGACTAAGAGATATAATATAACGTCTGCTAGTGTTGATCTTCATTTATGCATGAATTGTAATTTTTCATCGTCAGAATGAATCTCATTTTCTCAACCACAGCTTTTTGTTTTTGTTTTTGTTTTTTTTGTTTCACTTTGTAGATGCATATGAGTCATCAAAGATGCTGTGTGAGCAGTATTACCTGACCTCTCCTGATATGGAGGTCACAGAAGTAAATTGTAAGTCGATGTCGCTATTTACATATTGGCTTTCTTCCTTTTTAACAGGTGCTCTTATACTGTATCTTTCTTGTTTTACCTGGATATTTTCTGCTGCACACATCTATGTGAGAGAATAGTTTTACTGATGTCCCCTCTAATCTTTGTTGGTTTGACTGAGGCCTTCTGTTTCCTGTTAGCTGGAAACAGAAGGCCCCAGTCAGCATTAGACATTCTTAATTTAAACCACATACTGTAGGTTATATTAACACTGTGTATAATATGATTACATAGCATAAAAGACTAATATATACATTATGAAATATGTATGTCCCTTAGTAGAAAATGTTTTTAAATGTGATGGTTATTGTCACAATATGCTCTTAAATAGATTCATGTTCCTAATTTTTGTTGCAGTATATCATTCAGAACATCTTCTAGTGCTTTAAATACGAACTGTACAAAGTGTAATCATGTTCTTGGCAGATAAGCACTAGAATAAATAAATCGACATGACAAATGAAGTTGTTATCTGGCTTTATTTGGCATGAGTGGCTCTAACTGATGTTGATTTTTTTTGGTCTTATCTCAGAGCAGGAGTTATTTAAAGTTCAGTAAAACACCAAGTTTTCCAAGAGGCCTCTCTTTTCAGCCAGGGTGACATGATGGTCAAGTTGTTGTTTTTTTTTCACAGCCAAAAACCCTGGCCAGCCTCTCCACATCGTCTACGTGCCATCCCACCTCTATCATATGCTGTTCGAGCTCTTCAAGGTACAATAACCAACAAATCTGAAAAGCAAATGTATACTATTCTTCACCGTGTCTGCTCACTCTGTATTTAATACACTTTGCCTGTTCTTTGTCAGAACGCCATGAGAGCTACAGTAGAGACCCATGAGACGAGCCCAACGTTGCCCCCGATCAAAGTGCGAGTTTCACTGGGCACCGAGGACCTCACTATCAAGGTAGATGAGGACACTGAGAGTTAAGATACGTCACGACTTAGTACTGAAGGTAGAACGTGGGTTTTAGAGATAAACAAGTGTTCTAAGTCTGTACTAACAAAGACGTACATGCTGTGCTGTTTACCACACAGATCCACTTTGTGCCATGCATCACTCATTACAAATACTGTGTGTGGGTCCATGTGGAAATGGTTTACTGGAACAGGCCTTAAAAAGCCCTGATGACTTGATATTCGCAGTATGACATTGTTTAGATTCCGTTCAAATGGCGAACGATGAGTTCACGGGACGCGAGCCCGCTGGCAGAACAAAGAGGACCCTTAACATACCTCTCCTTTATTTTTAGATGTCTGACAGAGGAGGTGGAGTCCCTCTGAGGAAGATTGAGCGCCTATTCAGCTACATGTACTCCACGGCTCCCAGTCCCGTCCACGCAGACAATTCTCGTAACGCACCTCTGGTGAGATGAATCCGTTACACTCAAAGCTTATTATAGTTGCACAGTTTTATTCATAAGTCATGTCTGGTCTTAGTCAGAACACAATATGCTGCAAGACTTAAAGCTTGCTTTTGCATTTTACACATGAGATACAGTTTAGTAAAATCTCAAATCTGTACCCATATGACAAACTGAAGATCTGTTTACATGAGCAACCTCTCTGCAGTACACAGTTTATGTTTCATGTGATTATATTTTAGAAGCTGGCCCAGATACTCTAATTTGTACAGATACTGTAACTGTTATTTTTCCGTCCCCTCCGTCCTTCCTCCAGGCTGGTTTTGGTTATGGCCTGCCCATCTCCCGTCTGTATGCCAAGTATTTTCAGGGAGACCTGCAGCTCTACTCTATGGAGGGTTATGGAACCTCAGCTGTCATATATTTGAAGGTGAGAACAACACAACCTCCATATCGACTGTGCCAGAAATAACAATGAAGGCCAACTCGATATAGATTTCACATTTTGTCAAGGCACAGATGGAAAGTTGTAGGAAAGAACCTGGATGTGACTGTCAGTTCTTGCGTATATTTTGGTATGATAAGGATCCAGACTAATTAGTTCCCATCTGTACTGTATCACAGGCGCTGTCGTCTGAGTCAGTGGAGAGACTTCCTGTTTTCAACAAGTCCGCCTTAAGGCATTACCAGAGCAGCACAGAGGCTGATGACTGGTGCATGCCCAGCAAGGATCCAAAGAAATTGGGCAATTCCGAGAGGAGTCGCTGATGACGGACTGATGGAGGTAGCAGAGGAAACTCTAAAATAATAGAAATAAATGAAGAAATAATAGATTTAAGAAGAGGGTCCATGTAGGGAGAAATGGATAAACTTGTACTGTAAGTGGGAGAAGGCATGTTCCTGGACTTGGACTTCAGCAATGTGGAATCTGGATTCCTTTCTCTCCCAAGAAATAAGCCTAGAAGAAGAAAATTGCTCATCATATGGTATCAAGAATCAGATAAATACGCAGAAATAACTAAGCTGAACTATTACTGCCTGAGCATGATTTCAGAGCAGCCTCTGGGGCAATTTAATCCAACAAAAGCTCACCACATTTCATTTTATTATATGACCATTACAGGCTGATGATGGTAATGGAACAAGTGAAGTATTAATCCCATTTTAGCTATAATAACATGGTTACACTGTGAAACAAGCATGCAAGCTGTTTGTGTTGGTGCTCGTTATTTTGTTTCAAAGTTTGTCATTTAAAAATATTAAGACTAGCTTGGTATGGCTGTATTATTATTATTGCATTACATTGAATTGTAAAACTCAAAGCCCAGTGAAGGCTAGCTACAGTGGGGTCACTCAAGCTTAACATGTTTGATCCCATCATAATCACAAAGGGTGCAATGTTTGTTCTCCTTCTTGTTTCTTGTTCATGTAGGCATTTATTTTTTTGTCTTGCAGCATTGCTTCATACACATAACTTCTGCATTTCATCATCAGTTCTCACACTACTGGAACATTTCAGACACTAAAAGAAGGAATTAACTCTTAACCATCAATGTAACTCAGTTGTGCCATTTTTAGTCTTTAGCTTCTTCAGAGAAATGTAAATACAAAGTGATCCTGTTAAACGAGGATTCTGAATGTCAGTAAACTACCTGCCCGAAGCCTTAAGTGTTGAACTCTGAGATCATTTTTGGCTGGACTTCAGGGACCTGCCCTATAAACATGAATGTCTGTCCCCAGCTGACTGAGTGAGTCACTGACTGAGTGATGAAGTTACGCCATTGGTCAGGTGAGTGATGTAACTTCATCACTCTCCTCGGCCGGGTGTTGCCACTTCCTGTATCTGTCATTTCAAATTAGCATTTCATACACTGTCAGTTCAGTTAAGTAGTTTATTGTCCCACTGGGAGAAATTTGGCTTGTAGCAGAACACAGGAAATACAATGATAATACACACATAACAGTATAACAATAAAATCTGTAAAAAGATGGATTTTGTACAGGATTGGGTAAGACAAAGTGCTACAGTGTTAAGTGTGAGCAAAAACTGCATAGGTGCAGGGAAACATCTACGTTTGGTGCAAGTTAAGCATGCGTTTTGCTATAAGAACAAAGGAAAATGGAAATCTATTGCACTTTGCCCTGGGAAACCTGTACCTCTCACCTGAAGAGAAAAGTTCAAATGCCTCAAAGAGAGGATGGTCTGCCATATACTAGCCATATACTAGGTTTTGACCTAATCTTGTTAAACTTGGACTGATGTGAATATCAGACGATGTATCGAGAAATGTAAGCATAAATATGCTTGATAGATGTACGTTTCCACAAGGAAAAATTATATGTGCTCTTCTGGAGAGGTGGAATTGTTTAAACTTAGTATTGCAATATATTTGAAGTTACTATGTATGTTTGTGTGTATGGTTGAATTGTGAATAATTGATACAGTATTGTGAATTCTGGGGTTGTCCTTTAGTTGTACGAAATCCCAATTTAGCCGTGAACTCCACAACACATTTTCTCTGTTGACATAAAGTCAACATGAACTTTTTTCAGTGCTTTGTAAGAGTAACAGTGTATAATTGCACAGTGGATCTCTACATGTTGATGGTAATGGGATATTATCACCGAAGTGCTTTGTAATGACATGTATTGTTTAAATACTTATTTACTACCTACTCTACAGGGTTTGAAGGCCCGTGTTAAACCTGTATGTTGTACTGCAGGGAACTGTGCTTCAGTACTGTACTATATGACATACTTTGAGGCATCATACTCAGATTTGTGTAGCATGTTATCTGTATCTGATAAAATTATACATAGAGTCCAGTGTAAGAGACACATATGAACAACATGGACAGGTGCTCAGACACTGAAACGATACAACAGTTATTGCTGTTTGCAAGCTGTATTACAGATATTGCGTTATCTGTAAAAAAAAAAAAAAAAAAAAACTTAACTAAAAAAAAAACACATGTTCCATCTCCTCATTACACAACAGTCATACTTTCCTAAAATGTACTTCTTAAGTCCACCTTTGCCTATTTTTAAGCTATTAGAATTGCAGTGAAAATCAAATGTTTATTAAAATAATAATTTCACAAGTTTTAGATTTTTATGATTGTCTCTGAAGTCAATGTTTAGCAATTGACATTTCATGCTGTAGTAACATCACTCAAAGGCCAAGTGTTACTGTACTGAAGTTGTGGTTCACCACTAAAAAGGACCAGTAAATGTAAAAAATAAAAATCTCACGTCACTTCTGAATACGTCGTTTCTTCTGCCTTGTTCGTCTGGTATGTTGATGAACATGATGCATTTGTAGTCGCTTATTGTTAATGTGTTAATTGGTAGCAACAACTGAAGGATCAGTTGAACTGTGCAACTGTTGAAGGCAGCTATCAACATAAATAAACAAGCCTATGTTATTCTCTGATTCAGTTGGCCAGATAAGAAGTTCTCCCAGTCATCTAACCAAACCCAATAGAATAACAATAATAGAGTAATAATAGAATAACCAAAAGAATAATATGAAATAGCATTAAGGGAAGAAACAATCATAATACTACAGTATGTGAAAGAATTTACAAGTATACTGCATACTTGGAAAATGTTTTACCCAGATGTTTTAAATGGTTTATTATCTGAGTTGAGTCTGGTTATAAGCTGAGGAAAGGACTGATAAAACACATCCCTGTATGTAATTATGAATGTTTACTACATAACATAATATTTAAAAAATATTAAATTTTTAAGCCTTAGAAATTTAATTTGTAAAGCTAAACTAATTCACCTGTTTTTCATCATGTACTATTCCCTCATTGTTTGCACAGACAGCAGGCTGCAACCTGCAATATATTGTCTTTAAAGTAAACAACTCCATGTGCCAGTGTCCTCTGTAAAATCTCTGGAAGTTGTTGCCACCCTTATTGTCCTCCTGACTCCCTCCCCTCCCACCACAGCTTGTTTTAGGAAAATTTGCTTTGTTTGTCTGTCAATGCAGCAGATACAGTCCAATGGCTTTTTATGGCTGGCTGCCAATAGGGGCAGAGAACAGGCTGTCCTGCCCTGTTTTGCCCCTTCATTAGCATGCCCACATGTCGCAGCCTGTCCTGGTTTTGTTACTCCTCTTGTTTGTCTTTGCCTTGGCAACATTACAAATACAGCGTCATGCAAGCTCATTCTCAAAGGTAAGGAATGAAAAGTGAAAAAAAGACAACAATGTCAGAATCACTAAGAATTACCTAACTGTCTTACCTTCCCAACATTATAATGTGTGCTTTAATGGTGTATTCTCTCTCTGCCTGACTGGTTTATTTTAAGAGTTCAGGGAGTGCAGTCTGACCCTTCAGTCATTCAATGTTCCCTTTCAACAAATGTCTGGTGCACATGCTTGGAGCTTGGATTTCTGAAATACCTGCGGTGTAGGCTTTTATCAACATGTCATAAAAAAATCTCAGCTTAAAAGTAAACATACACTTTTCTAAACAAAATTGTAATCTATTTATTTATTCTGCACAAATGTAAAATAACTAAATGTGAAATTGGAACTAAAGCACACCCTTGAGTTGTTTTGAGTTAACGTGTTTACCTAGTAGGATGCAGCACCACTGGATCTGTGAGCTTCTAGGTATTAGTGCATTCAGTTACACCTGCACAGCATAAAAGAGTTCATTTAAGGCCACCAGCCTTGAATTTGACAATCACTGATTCACTATGTCACCCTGTGTGTGCCACAGACTGTGCAGTCATACAAATATGGACATGCTGACACAACAACATCCCACTAAAATGGAGATGTGTTTGTTAATTGAAACATATTTCTACCAGCAGTCCCCTCCAATAATAACCTACATGTACTGTTATATACAATAACTAAATATTTGGTTAAGGTATAAACATCAGCCATTCTGACACCCCTCAGACACACCTGTTTACTGTATGTGTGTGACCTATGGATCAGAAGGTTCATAATGATTAAACCAACACCACAGTTACAAACAGCTGTGGTAACATGCTGAAGTAACTGATCTATGTGGCGTTTCATTCATTTATAAAAAGATGTGATGTATTCATATTTGGATCAATGCAGATCACTATATACTGTGATTGTTTAAAGAATGTGAAAACTAGAAATATTTAAAACCAACAAATCCAAAGATCATTTCTAAACCAGTATTTGAAATGTTGCTTGCAAAAACTCTCAGTCTCAGTCAGAACTTTTTAGTAACACTTCATCCATTTTTAGTAACTCTTTCCATCTGTGGACTGGGGATAAAGAAAAAAAGCTCCATTTCCTTTTTCCCATCCTAATTCAGCCCTCATTATCGAAAGCTGAGCAGCCTTATTCTTAATGTTTCCTCAAGCTGCCAGTTCATTTTCTCCGCTTTGGTGTCTCCTCCAACAAAAAGACTAATAGCTCAGCAGCCCCTTTTCTCTCCAGTCAGTCTCAGCCTGATGAGTGCTTCCCTCTATAGTCCACTGGTATAATCTCCCCTTGTTAAATTGGACTTAACACTTAGATAAAATAGACAGACACTCACACCATTACAGCACGCAGTTGTGACTGGGATGAATGGACCAGGACACGCTCCAGAGAGAATTAAAGGTCTTCTTGAGACTTTTCAAAGTGATCTTCCTCTAGTTGAGAACCTACAGTCCATTTTATAGAGAAAGTTCACTTTGAATGGAACTCAGGATGGAAGCAGTTCAAATTTAAAGTCTTGATGAGGATATTAAGTAACTATCACACTTTTCACAGTGACCTCTGCTCTCTTGTGTATGGTTTTAGGTTGTTAAGTCGTCCATGCGCAGTCCACTGGAAAAACAATCACTTGTTGAGGAGTGGCTTGTCAAGTGTTTGTTCTGCAAATAGTATCAGGAGAGCATGAGCAGTTCAAGCATTAAGGCTGGTTGCCAGGTAGATTTGGATCCTCTAAAGTATGAGGCAGCACTGTAGAGAGACACTGCACAGATGGGAACAAAAGAAAAAGATATTTACTGAGAATAAATCTTTTCACTTTAAAATATGTAAAATCAGACCTCTGTAGAAGTTGATACACATAAAATTACAAGAAGGATTACAAGGTTGTGGACGGGCTGAAGGTTCCACTCCAGCAGGCAAATATCATTACTTGTTAATCATTCACCATAAATTATTATTATTATAATTGGCACTGCAGTATCTCTTACCTGTGTCCCAAATGTCTGCATGGTTGAACAGTAATAGTGGAAATCTGTTTCATAATAAGTCATGGCAATAGGGTTCCACTCCAGCAGAGATGGCGCTTACATGTAGTTTCTTCTTTACTGTCAAACACTAAAGAGGGATTTCTGTCTTTTGGTGACACATTTATTCAAGATATTCTTACACCCCAATATGCTCTGTACGCTCCAGACCAAAGCCTCTGGGAGTGGTGTGCATGGAAAAAATAAAAAAAAGGCACAGCACTTAGTGTCAGCTCCAGCTAGCAGCATTTTCCATTTCCACAGCCTGCAGAGATGTAGTGAATGTTCCTGTTGAAATCATCCAGTGACATAAAGCATCATGCCATATGCTAGTTGAATTTGATGTACAAAAGTTAGTCTATTAGTACAGTATCCCCTCAGGGTTCAGTAATAAATACTTCTTAATGGTAGATGGCAGAGGCAGCTGTGCTACACCTCTCTCACAGAAGCCACCCAGGCCGGCTCTGATGGCACATCTGGCAAGGTGAAGCAGGCTGCGGGGAGTGTTGGTGCAAACGCCAAACATAGAGTCATAGAATTCTTTATGTCGCTGAGGAGAAACAGACAACATTGAAGACTAACTTGAATAACAAGACAACAGTATTCAGGAAAGTAATTTTTACCATTCACAACCAGGACAAGCTGGTGTTAGTTTCCCTGATTATAAAACAGTTAGATAAAAACGAAAAGGAGAGTTGGGATACTTTTTACCACCTACTTGAATCTACTCTAAACACACTTCATGCTATCCATTACATCCTAGTATTACCTTGTAGCAGTCATCAGGAATGGAAGTTCTCCACTTCTTTGTTGGCTTTAAATGTTCGTAAGAGTTCACCATGATTTCTACTACTCCTGGGTAGTCATGACAGGACTGCAACACCTGCACAAAACAACACACCAATGGTACATGGTACAACAAAAGAATCTGGCAAGAATTTTCCTTTACTATCAACATATAATTTGCGAATACATGTGCCAAACCACATCTGGTCCAGATGTCTGTACCTTGTGGAACTGGGGTGGGTAGATTCGTGCTGCATTGTAGTTGAGCAGCAACTGATAGCATAGCTCAGGTATAGCCATAGGCCTCACACCAGTCACCTTGAGGAGATACTGAATGGGAGCACAGCCATTGATGTCCATGGCTCGTGTATCTGCTCCAGCCTCAAGCAGCATCTCCATCAGGACGTGATCACAGTTCCAGGCCGCCTTGTGAAGAGCTGTTTTATAGTCTTCTTCTTTGAGGTTGGGATCTGCAACAGAAGGCAAGTAAATAGCCTCCATGCTACACAGCAATGACAATAGTGTTACCAGTGAAAGTCATGTACAAGGATCCAGAGCCTCCCACCTGCTTTGTGGTCCAGCAGGAGGCGACAGACCAAATGGTGATCTGGGCTGTAGATTTGCTCTTTGGCATCAAAACCCCAGAAGGCCGCAGTCATTAGGGGCGTCTCCTGGAGCGAATTGACTGCATCCACAGCTGCTCCGTGGGCCAGATAGAGACTCACCAGCTCTGGGACACCAAATCTGGCAGCAGTGTGTAACGGTGTGTCCTCCTCATTGTTGTGGCCGGGCATGTTGACTTTCGCACCTCCATGGAAAAAAAAGATTATTTAATTGTTATAGTGGCTTTTACAATGTCTGTATTTTGAGCTTTCATCCATCTACTGGTCTATCCATGCATCCTTGCCTCCTGACCTTTGAGGATGAGCTGCTTGGCACAGTTCACTGACTCTCTGGTGATGCAGTAGTGCAGTGGTGTGTGTCCGCTCAGTGACAGTTTGCTGATCTTTGCCCCATGGGCTAAAAGCAAGGCCACACAATCACTGTTCGAGACCTCACAGGCCACATGCAATGGTGTCTTCCCATTGGGCATACCGTTGACAGCTGCACCTTTCTGAAGGAGCACCAGTGCTGTCTCCACAGCATTGTACATCACACATACATGAATAGCCATTGCCCAGGAACTCTCCAGTTTGTAGCCTGGCAGCCAATATCCTGTATCAAATCAGAAAACCAAGAAGTGTTTCACTGTGACAGTAAAAGCTAAAGCTAGAGTAGATTTCCATGTTCATAGGTATAGGTATAGGCACAGGTATAGGGATGATATTACAGATACTATATGATGGCTAAGGATATTGTACTGCAGTATGTTCATAACAAAACAGCCTGAGGATACATGTTGTGATACACCCAGTCTAGACTGTTTCTAGTCATTTCTAGCTGTGAATCCATGGAGGTTTAGCACCACCTAGTGAATAAACTACAGAACGAATTGTCTGCAGTCCAATTTGGATTTACATGGCAGCTTATCTTTCTGGGCCTCTTGTGACATAAACCATTCACAATCAATCATTTTACTGCTGCAGGAGAAATCTGGATCAATCTCAGCCCACTTTCGCTCCCCCTACCTTGTTTGTAGGAGGCCAGAACCATGCTGGGGTCCTCCACCTCCAGCACAGTGTCAATGTCTAGATTGTTGGTGTGGAGAATCTGGAGGACCTCTTCAGTGTTGTTGGCCTGTAGGGCCTTCAAGAAGCGTTGCTTCAGCTGCTTTACAGCCAGTTGTCTGGGGCTCAGCTCCTCCATGACCACCCTGAGAGAAGGGCCTCGTTCCACATGTGGCTTAGCTAAACCACCTAGTTCAGACACTAATGCTCTCCACACAGCATAGAAGAAATTGGAAAAGAATGCACAAATGGTGATAATGAAGGAGTCAAGCATACCCACAATGGAAGGCCTCTGTAATTCCATCCATCAGCTACTGTATGGGAGGTGTATCAGGAAAGAAGACGGAGATCAAGTAGTAGAAGAGGGGCAACAAGTGACAACAAGGAGGGAAAAAATAGCTCCGGAGTGAAATTAGGCTGAGCATAAATAGAAAGGGGAGAGGGAGGGACTGGAGATCTAGAGCTGACTGTGGCTGACTCTAGGCCTGCCAGTCTGCTGGAAGGTCCACTAAGAGAAAAGTACCTTGTAGTAGAGGGTCACATGCTAAAAATAACACACAGTCACAGCGCAGTCTATCTTCATATGACTAAACTGCATCCCATTATTATTTGTTTTTCAATGATGTAAACTATCAGTGCCAGTTGTAACAGGTTTACCATGAGGGAATGAAAACATAATATGAGTTTCGTGCACTCTCACCAATTGTTCTGCACCTTTTGATCTGTTTCTGGCTTGCAAATGACCACTAAAACTACGTAGAGGAAAGGTGAAAGAAAGAGGAAACGAAAGTATGGACAGTGACTGCACATTTTATTCAGTGTGACAGGTAGCTGCCCTTTCAAACTTTTCAGAATGCGAAAAAGAGAGCAAAGGTAATGACAAAATAGGAGGAGGAAAATAAGCACAGCTCTTAAAAGAGTGAAAGCATGGCTAGCAGTTTGTGTGGTGATTATCTTTTTGCTCTCTTCATACATGAAAGACAAACGTCCAGTGAGCCCCTTCCTGACATGACTCAAACGCTTGTGTTTTTGCCTGCCAGGAGCACCAGGGTCTCATCCGTACGTTGGTTTCATCATGCCAGGTAAGCTCAGTCAAGCGCATGGAAAAGATCTGAAATCACATTTCGGCTCAGGTCAGACCTTTGAGCCTCTTCAGCCCTCCAATTACTGTGCGCACACACACACACACACACTGACACAATAGAAAACAAGGCTTCTTTAGGATTCTTACAGCATATTGCTCTCAGTGTTTTACTATACATACAAAAAGAGTCAAAAGAGTGCAGTCTGCTGACTGACTTGACAGGGTGGGGGTATTCACAGAAAGGTTCAAGTGTTAAAAAATATTTCGTAAGAACACATCATGACCAGTTTATTGGAGTAGCACTGGAGCAGCACTATGGTTGTATAAGAGGAAGGCTAAAACCACAAGCACAATGGGAGTATGTGTTTTCTTCTTGCTTTGCATTTCCAAGCCTTAAATCCTTCACAGTTTACTTGAATATAAATCACTTTTAATTAACAGTTTTAATTAGGTTTTGGCAAAAGAAAGTAATCATACAATTCTGGATAAATCATCATTAGGTGTTAATAATACTCTTATTTTGCGTATGTTATCATAAACAATAGTCAGTTGCTTCATTAAATACAGAAATAAATAAATAATAACAATAACAGATCAATATCAGATCGATACCTGTGGCATTCCATGGAGGTATCAAGTCACAATGAACACATCTGTAACCTTATTCTTGTTCTTAACCTGTTAACAGTACACCAGGCAGGGTCCTTAAGACAAAAGGAGATCATAACCAGAGCTGCCTTCATTTCTATCACGGTGACACCGCTGTCTCTATTATTTATTGTAAACCTACAGAATGATACTTGGGAATGATAAAGAAGTAACACAGGGAACATGTCTCTCAGTGAGCTTCATAATCCTAAAACAAGAATAACTGTTTGCATAAAGTACATAAGTCAAAATCATTTTTTATCTAACATGTAAATCAAAATAATTTGAGTCTTACTAAACTGGTTTCATAAGAAAAAATGACATTGCATGTATCTGGTGCAATTTCCAGTGTAACATCAAAATATCAGTATGTGTCCTCTGCATTCTTCTGTCTACCTGATCACAAAGATAAACCATCTATATGGCAACTCTCCTACATATTATTCAAAGTATTCTGGAGTAATTTTCATGGTGAACTTTTACCTGTGATTTTTCTGAAAAAAACACAAACAAATGTTTAATCTACTGTATTTGTTTCGACAGTCACACAGAAGCGGATAGATTTCGGAAAAATTCTACTTCTCTAGAATTTCTAAAGGCAGTGGCTGGGTATTACTTTGTTATTGAGAGAGAATATAAAAAGAGGTCAAAAGCAGGTTACAAGCGGATTCAAAGCAACATTATGCATATAAGCAGGAAGTTTCATTTTATCTTTTTTTGTTTGTTTGCTTGTTTTTGTGGTATGGGTTTGGTAAGTTACAAATTTCATGATTACAATGTACCTGAAGTCTCCATTAGAACCAGTCCAATGAGTACAGTGTGTCCTTGTCATCTGTTGTTTTGAGAACTGCTTTAGTGTGGTACATGTATTCTGTAAGGAGCATTGGACAAGCCAGTGCAGAGGTTAAATTTACAGTGTTTGCACTTCCAGTGTTCTTGCAAGTCAAGAGAGAGCATGTTTCTCCCAAAGAAAGTTGGTTCCCACTTCAGTTCCTGTTGGAAAGTTCCAGTGTTGCCCTCTTCAGTAGTGTAAGTAAGCAGCATGGGGACACCCAGTGGTGTGACACGAGTACTGCCTCATATAGTCCACCACACAGGCCCGACCTGTATATGCTTCATCAAAGCAATAGAGAGATTCCAGTGATCTATGTATCTGAACAGGATATACATACAGTAAGTCTATTAAAATGGCACATTAGACATATTTGTATCTGTATTTAACATTGTACACAGTTGTTATGTCTAAAGGTGCTGTGATGGGTAACACAGACAGCTCTGGAGATGATATGGGATGAGGACGAGATGAAGGTTTCACAGACTTACTCTGGAGATGAATAAATAAACCCAATTTACAGCAATAAACAGCAAAATAAATAAAACCGAGTAAATTCTTACATGGCTAAAAACACAGGATCGGTGTAAAATGAGGCAAATGAAGGGGCAGCATCCTATTAGCCAACTGCTCATTTTGGTTTAATTTGCATGGTGAAGAAGTCACTCAACACTCTCCAACAGTTACATGTGGAGCTCCACCACTGAGAACTAGTGAACTACTGAGTAGGTGTCCCACAGGGTTCGTTTGTGGGGCCTACTGACGTTCTGTTCTTTGAGATGCTACTTGGTGAGGTGCTACAGTAAAGCGGGAGGTGATCTAAGGATTCACTTCACTCTGCCGCGCTTTCTTTGCGCGCCTCTTTCTGCTGCTGCTCCAGCTCTCTCTTTCTTAGCTTCTCGCGCTGTTTCTCCACTTTCTCGCGGTTCCTCTTGGCCTTCTCCATCAGAACTTTCAGGTCTTTGATCTTTTTCTTGATCAGGGCCCGGTCCTGGGAAGAAGTGACTCCAAGGGCCTGAAACAAATTTATATATACATATAAAAATCCTCCTGCCTTTCGTCTACCTATTTACATTTCTATTATAGCCTGACCAAGAGTGGATTTTTGAGACTGATATCAACATTGTTTTCCGAAAAAACATTTATAATATGTATATAAGATATGTCCTGAGTAGGACCATTTTAAAGTTGAAATATAAACTGGTGTGCCAACTATGACATGGCATCACTGTTGCTGAATTACCTCAGACATGTGTTTCTTGTTACTAATGACACACACTGTATGTTGATACTGATAATATCTACTTTGTATGTAATTAAACATGAAATCTTAACTTACCTTGAGCTCAGCACTATCCAGTTGTAGCAGCTGTTCTCCATCTATATTTTTGGCAGTGAATTCTGGGATATGATGTTCTAAGTTGAGGCCCATAAGCCAGCGGGCCACTTGCTGGGAGGTCCATTCTGTGATGATGCGGTTCTGCCACTGATACTGCTTCGAAAACTGTCCCTCATCTAGGATCTGAACATTAATATACAACAGGGAGAGAAGCAGATATTTTCAACTCTACCATAGGTGTATATGATCATGCTTTAAAAGTATATCTTTCACAGACCACTGGATGACTAA
Organism: Thunnus thynnus; assembly: GCF_963924715.1. Lineage (NCBI taxonomy): Eukaryota > Metazoa > Chordata > Actinopteri > Scombriformes > Scombridae > Thunnus > Thunnus thynnus. Next base: position 19,831,004 of record NC_089531.1, on the reverse strand, counting down.
TGAGTTCTGACGAAATCAACAACAGAATCGAAATTTTTATTCTGTTGCAAATTTAAATAAACCTGTAAGACATGCATTCTTCGCCATGAATGATATGTGGGAATGAGACACAGACAAATGGTTTATACTCAACAGACACATAAAGACGTGCATGCAGAAAAACACATATCCTGTGGAGGCTTGCGGCCTCGGTCTCACCTCATCATCTATCATATCCAGACTCTGAATGTGGCAGCGTAAAAAACAACAGAAGGAGACTGGGTTGTTAACAGAACAGAAACAAAATGGCATCCTCTGTAGCAGCCTATGCCAACATTTGAATACAATGAACCTGAACTAGTGCATCATTTTTAGCTTGTTGTTTTCTGCCAATTTGAGAGAAGCTACTGCCTATAGGGAATATGTTCTGTTCCGTCTGAGACATCCATAACGATGATAAATGGGGGCGCTAGCACATAAAGTAGGAATCTGTAAGTTTATTTGTTCGAAGTTTTGAGTGAAAAAAGCCCATTTTATTTATTTATTTATTTATTTATTTTCTGCTAGAAAATGGGTGTCCTGTAATTTTTCTACCTGGGTTCACAGTATTTTGCCACATTTCAACTGACATGATGTTTACATACTGGACCCCCTTTTCTCAGTTCTATACAAGTTGTGTTTTACAGTATGTTCACTTTATAAGTTTGTTTTTAGGTGTTGTACCTTTGATGTCGTGAAAGCAGTATCATGTGCAGTATTTTTTTTTTTTTAACTTTTTTTGATACTGAATTTAACTATACTCACTTGACAAAAAATGAACTTAATTATATTTTTCAAAGATTGTACAAGTATGTGTACCTCATCTGAGGAGAGCGCCAGGGTGTGTGAGCGTCCTGACATCTTGGCTTCGCTCAGCAGGCCGCTGATCTCCACTGAGCTGTTGCTGCTGGCACTCAGATCATCGTTCAAAGCGGGTCCCTGAGAAATCAACAGCACACTTTTAAGACTTGTGGTGAGAGCCAACAGTCTCTGAGGCTGAATTTAGTTGATTAGATGGAGTGCTTCTCTTTTATCCATGTTTCTGTGAAGTGGTATGGATTAAAAACAACATGATGTTGCATTTGTAGGTTGATATTGTAAATTTAGTCAAGGATGGGTTATTTAATCTATTTCTTAAACAGAGAGACTGGATTAGGAGTGAATGAATCAAGAAAATGAAGGCTTTTCCATGGAGCATGTACCAGAATGATTGATTGATCAATAAAAAAGTGCAGTGTACTAAATATATTTAAGCTGTTAGAAGGCAGGGTTGTGCACATTCCTCAATTTTAAGATATTACATTATAGCACAAACTGTGAAAGTGATTAGTGGTTGGTATGATGGTTAAATTATGTCGCATAGCTGTAGCTGGATGTGATCCAACTCAAAAAATCATTCTCACTGTGTGAGTGTGAGAGAGTGCAGACATTCTGGGAATTACAGTGTTAAGATCCAAGATATGTGCTCAAAGCAGCTCAAGACAAGCTGCTGCTGAGAAAAACAAACTTTCAAGGAGAGAAAAGTGGGTGCAACACTTGCCCTGTAAAAAATATGGCTGTTCGTTTTCATCTGACGAAGGTCAAAATATCATGTTAACCAATAAATAGAGCAATATTTATTTACTGAGCAAGTGTCCTGGGATATACACTATTCCCATTTGGTCCACTGATTGAGAATCAAAGACAAAGTGTAACATTACATTTATGTAAGATTTTGAGCTGAAAGTGCAGAGCTTTGTCTTAAATTTGGTTATATGCTGTTTCTTAAAGCAGTTCTTTGAGTCTCAGTACTGTCTGAGGTAAAAGCGAGACTAATCTTACAGGTTCAGACTTCCAGCTTCCTGGGCTTCCTTCTTTGCTTAAAAGCCCCACATAACTATTAATGCGCATAAAGTCTGCATTGATTTATCTTTTGACGTGCACTTGTCTTAAGCTGAGAGCATGTCCTTAGAGAAGGAAAAGAACCGGATTGGTGCATGATCAAAAATAATCTCCTTTTTAATCCTATAGTAACTACATCTGATATTACACAGGATTAGAAAACAGTCCTCCACTGCAACAAATGGCCATATTAACAACCTTAATCTCATTGTATCAATTTAGCTAAATCAAGAGGCAATATAAAAAAACTGACTTGCTCTAGGATTCCACAAAATTGGAATTTAATACTTAAAAACTGATCATACGATCACTGAAATGGATATTCTCTGCAGGGTCACTGAAGACATTCAAAAAGATTATAAGAGATATTTTGGGATTATGTACACTCATTGATTTTCTTGCGATTACTAATGCAATCATCATGCATTTTTCTGATTGTGATACAGTTAGTCCCTATGCTACGAAACCCTGTTTACCTCACTTAGTACCAACTCATTTCCAGTACAGTAGATCAAGACATAATTGAACAAAACACAAAGGAATACAATACCAAGTAATATGAATAGGAGAAGAAGTGGGGCCATGTAAGGGAGGTCTGTTCAACAGAAATAAAACAATACATCAAACTTGCCATTAAAGTTTAAATATGCAGCAGATCTAACACACTGTTAGACCACAAGTCAGTACAACCTGCACATACTGGAGCTGAGTTGTGTGTTTGTGCTTTCATAAACAGATAGATGATGGTTATAAAGCATATCACTGAGCCACTGGCAAGAAGCCTGCTATGACTGAATTTTACATTAACATAACAGATGGTGTAACAAAGTGTCCTTCACATGTCCTCATTGTAAAGTATCTGTAAAGTGAATTATTATCTGTCCACTGTACAGTACCAGTCACCAAAACCTCATGTACCTTGGCCTTGAGATTCTCTGGACTGTCCTCTGCTGATGGCTCAGTGGAGCTGGGAGAGAGAGAGAAAGAGACGAAAAAAATTAAACAGAGGTCAGTTGTGACGCTTCATAAACAATTTCTGATTACATAAATAAGTTTTTAAAATATCTTTAGCTATCACCGTTATTTCATATACATATGTTCGAAAAACAAACAAAAAAGAGCATATTGTGATTTAATTGCATGTATATTTGTACAGATATACATATGTGTATATATGTCAACATGCTCAAATAAAAACAGTTTCTGAATCTGGAATCATTAAGAATGGCTACTAGGCATTGTCCTACAGTTTTTGTTCATCCTTTGGAGCCAGACAAACTGCAAGAAAACATCACTGAAACTCTGGTGCAATGTTTATTTACCTGTTTCCAGGTGAGGCTCTGGGATCTTTCTCAACCACTTTGGTTTTCCTTAGAGATGACCTGAACAGAACAACAGTAGAGTGAGAAAGCATACTTTGATTGAGAACACATATAATATGTGAACAGATTTGGGTTATAATGGAGGAGTAGAAAATGTAAAAAATGAGCTTTTCAAAATTGAGCAACCAATACATTTCTATGTACATGGTACATAGAGTTTTTTTCTTTATTGATACACTAAATACTTTATCTGTGTACTCAATCTAACACTAAATGAATAAATGCTACCCATCAGTGGAGTAAGTAAGTTAAGTACCTGCCATGGCACTCATGACCCAAACTGTTCAAACTGTACTTTACATATACAAAGTGCAAATATAACAAATATGCAAATAAAAGCAACTTAAATTACTTTTAATTCATTTCTTTCTAGACCAGGTATATTTGATCCCACATAAATAAAAAAACACTGATAAATCCTTGTGCTTGTTGATTATCATTCAAATTCTTCATTCTCTCAACATTGTACGAGTTTGCAGTGTATTGTTAGTTGGTACAAGAACAACTCAAAACAAAAACAGAGCATTTTACTCATCATCATCTTACCCAGGGTCAAGAGTTTGACTGAGCTCGTCCAGACTGTGTGAGGGGCTTGACATTGCAGGATCTGTGATCACAAATACCCAAAACTGAGATTACTCCTGTTTCAATTAATTAGCTTTCATAAATAGCAAAAAAGAAAAAAAATCGATATTACAAGGAGAGATATTTGGGAACTTGACTGTTGCCGCAGGAAAATCTCTATTAATAGATGTAGTTGCAGTTAGATAAAACTAATTTATGGGACATGGTGAGGTTACACATGTACTAACCATCCTGGTGCGCTCCCACAGTAGATGACAGGCGCGGTGTTCTTCTAGGGGAGCTCTCTGCGCTGCCCGGGGCCTTGAGGACCACCGCCCCTCCATCAGAGGAGGCCACACTACGAATCGAACCAGAACGACTGTGGGCTGGACTGCCGTGTCCCTCTGAGACCTGAACACGGACATAAATGGAGAGAAAGAGAAGCGATTAAGGCAAGGGAGGAATGAGGAGAGGGATGGGAGATGAAAACACGGGGAAGGGTGAGAGAGGGAGTGAGAGAGGGCCAGAGGAGGAGAAAATAGAAAGAAGAGTAAAGGAATTGTGATGGACAAAAATTATAAGAAAGAAAAGGAAAAACACAGGAAGCGGTCCCACAGAGAAGAAGAAGAATAAAGTGAAATCAGGGAGAAACCGAACTGAACAGCCAGTGTTGCAGACTAAACTGAAAGAAGTCACTTGACATACTTTCACCATTTCTAATTCCTTGACCTCTTTTCCCCTGGAAGCCTCACACTGCCTGGTCTCTGTGCTCCTGCCAATTCTTATCCAAGTTGTTTATCCAATCTGAACTCATTCCTGCTCTAGCTGAGTTAAGTGACAGCATTAGCCAGACAAGAGCCTTTCATCCAGAAAAATACTGTGGCTGTTATTATCACACTGGGAGAGACAATAAGTTGTGACAGCGCCACAGACTCAATTAGTGCCGCAGAGCAACACACAGCAATTAATCCATTAAAGGAATTAAGTGGGATGGACAGGGGTTTAAGACACGCAAACACACTGATGGACACACATACACGCACATACTAATCAAACACCCTGTGGTGAAATTTAAATTTAGTAAGCGTGGGAATAATCTAATAAGAATAATGAAGCTCATCAGCATATCTGCCCCATATTTCGACGATTGTTGTTCGCCAGGAAGTCAAAAAAAGTAAGAATGCTTGTGTGTGTGTTTTCATACGAACCTCTCCTTCTACGGAGCTGATGCTGTCTCGGGCGACTCCTCTAAAGCCCTTCTTTTTGCTGGGTGAGTGGGGAGAGCCCTCCCTCAGGTCTAGACACACAAACATATACAAACACACAGAAATGGCAGGGTAAAGAATATACAGTGGCGTAATGCATAAAAAAGCAGTTTTCTTCCGTTTCAATCTCATTAAGAGGCACTACATTTGCCCTGGGCCCAGTGTTGACACCCCTTTTAAGTAAGTATATTTTAAAAAAACATCAACTGAGTAAAAATATTAAGTCTTACCCCAAAAGTAATATTATTAATTAGGAAGGCACTTATCATTTTTCTGTTCATTCCCAAAGACTACAGCGAGACACTGCCAGATGAGACAAAGACTGAATCATTAGAATTTGAAAGAGATCATTTCAGCCGATTTTGCCTTCTCCTCCCACAGGCTCTCTTTTATATTCTGCTCCAGCCGTCTCCCTCAACACCCCCATTTTTAATATTGCATAATAGGCTGCGTCATTTGGATCAGTGCAGATCCAATCACTGTGTTACCATGTCCACACTGTACAGTATCAGATATGGCACTTCTCTGTGTGCACACTCCGTTCTGACAGATGCAGCCACTGAAATGAAGCCAGCTGAGCTCAAAAAGACTCGAAGAGAACAAAGCCGGACAGATACGCTCAAAATGGATTACTCGTTTGTTTTTTGTTTGTTGAAGTCCAAAGTGAAACTAGGGTCGCAAGTGAAAGCGCGTGTGAGGGTTGAGGCAGCGGAGGAGAGGAAGATTAGTGATGTGTGTATGAAATGCAGGCGGCAAGCTGTGTGTATGTATTTTATTTTGTGTGTTTCTGTGTGTGTGTGTGTGCATGAGAATTTATGTTTAGAGTACAGAACAAGCCAGTCCAAACCAAGCTTGTAGCTCTGGGTTTGAAAAGTGAAGCCAGTGCGGAGGCGACTTAAACCTGCATTCTTTCTTATGGCCATCAGGGGTCGACTCCACTGGCTCCAAAAATAAATCCGACTGCATAGACGTCTATGAGAAAATGACCCTACTTCTCACTTGATTCATTACCCCAGTAAACACTTTCCTAATGAGTTGATGGTCTCAATCGCTAGTTTCAAGTCTTCTTCAATACAGCATAATGTTCATTTTGTAAATTATGGTCCAATTTAGAGTAAAATAGATGATAAAGCAGGGTATGCCTTAGGGTGTGGCTACCTTGTGATTGACAAGTTGCTACCATGGTGACAACTTTGATTACATAACATAACCGTGGCATAACCTCAGATTCACAGAGTAGGCATAGCCACAGCCCTAGCCGTCACTATTTTAGTGTATTTTCAGTTCATGAAAGTTAACTGTAACATTTTGGTCACCTAAAAAGTCTTGTTCAGCGATTGGTTGTACTAAAAGACCCTCTAAGGAGTCTGATGTTGTTTTTCCAGTAATTACATTTTGGTTTAAAGGTTTTTCGCTAACTAAAATTAGCTTTAGCATGATCACAATTAACCATAGACTTTAAATGCATCATGCTAACCGAGCTAGCAGCTAGCAGCTAGCAGAGAATCTGTTCTGAGAACCAAGCCCCCAGAAAGAGTGCCAAGCTTTGAAGCCAATTTGACATAGTGGCCAAACCATGTAATTACAACATCATGTGAAAAACGTCATGTGCCCAAAAAGACTTTTCCACATAGATTTACACTGTGAAAGAGACGTATGTAAATCAGTGGATACATTTTTTTGAGTGTCAAAACCTCTGCAAAATGACTTGTTTCACTATCAGTATTTGATCCATTCGGTCTGATCACAGTCTAGAAGAGCCGGAGGATTAAACTGGAAGTTAGCAGTCTCTGCCAGCAAAGTCTCTACTGAGCATGCTCCATGGACGCGTTGGGCCCGTAGAGCGTGCACAGTATTTTTTCATCCAGGTATTTCTTTACAGCAGGAAGTGGCTTTTTTGGGCTGAGCAACTTTCATAAGAATGAACGGGAATGAATGCTGTATCCACTTCTCTTTATACATCCATGTTCCAAACTTTTGTATGTCCTTCCCAAAGTACAAAGAATCAATTAGCTACAGGGGCTAAAAAAGGTTATAGCAGTGTTGTTGAGAGGTGCATCATGGGTCATCTGAGGGATAAATACTTGTTTGAACATTTATTTAAAATATGATTTTCAGACATAAGTATAAGGAGCTGTCACATTTAAGTCATCTAACCGTCTCCTATTTTAACTGTCACTTTATCCATTAAAGTGGGAACATCCTGATAATGATCCTCACAGAGACGTAAACAATCATAAACTGACCTCTGGCTTGTGCTGCAGCCTTGTTGGGGTTGTGCTGCTGAGCGCTGAGCCTCTCAGCACTGTTGCTGTTGTTGTTGTTGACCTGGATGCCGTTCTGCTTCATCAGCTGCATTAGCTCAGACTCTAATGCTGCAATCTGTACAGACAGAGGAACCGATCAATGTTAATCAGCTGTAGGCATTTACCTGTCAAAACAGCTGCTCTTAAAACACTGGAAATAAATGGCTATCATCTTGAGGAGCACATAAATCATCTTTGGATTGCATTTGGAAATACTAACGTCTCTAGCAGGTGTCGGCCAAGTACACATGATGTATGCATTTGTGCCAGTATGTAAGTTAAGTGAAAGAATAACCCTCCTGTCTTGTTGTCCAGATTATACTGTTTTTCCATCACTCTTTCCTGTGCCACCCTTCACCATTGACCCTTCACAATGCAGTGCAGTAAGAGAAAAAATGCTCAGTGTGCAGAATAATAATAGGGGACAGTCAGGTTGACTACCCATTCAACTGTGGAGCATGGCCTGAGACTTGAACAGAAAACAACACATCTGTCATGTTATAAGACTAGGAAAGCAAAAAATCAATACAGGGTTTGACAACACAACTGACCACAGGCCCCTGGACACCAAAGCCATCTGCTGTCACTGTCCATTGAGGAGAACGACAGTTTTATATGTTGCAGAAAAAGCTCAGATAAATTTAAAAGCATGCTGGAGGGGAAAAAAAATGGAGTGCTGTTAACAAGACAAACTGATACTTTTGATCATGTTGATTACTGGATTTGGATTGAATTCTGTATAAACACATTCACAGCCTATGATATAAAAGAAAATCCAACAATCTTGTGGATAATTAAGCCCAGGGAAGAACTGCAGTGTTAATGAGGTTATTTCAACTTCAGGGATTTCTGTTTTGTTTGGAGACCAATTTGCACATACAGAACAACTACGTACAGAACAACTACAATAAGAGGCATACAGAGAGGGATAGAAGTAACAGATAGGCAGAAAAAGATCTGCTTTACCCTGACTTGCAGTCCTTGGATCTCAGCCAGGTGAGCTTTCTCAGCCTCCTCCAGTCGCCTCCTCTCTGCATCCTCCTTCTGGATAAACTCCACCTCTCTAGAGGGACAAGCGGGAGAGGAGATTGTAATGAGCTGAGTAGGTGTGTATTAACACAAGAAAACAGGACACATTTATATATATATATATGTGTGTGTGTGCATGCTTCACCATGTGTGACAGTGTCTGCCTCTCGCTCAGTGTGGCGATAAGGGAGCAGAGGCTGTTTTTAGGAAGTCACACATATCTACACCCAAAGAACACACATACATCCCTAGTACAGCCATTTCCTAATGCCTACACTGCCTTTGGATTGGGAGCTCGCTGTTTCTCCTCTGCTACAGATCAGCATAGAGAGTTTTGTTTCATCAGCTAGCTTCCATTTGACCTGCAGGGCCACAGCCAATTAGTAGCAGTCAGACTGGAGCTACACAGGAGAGGTTTTGATGGGACTGACCAAAGAAATCAACGCAGTGAAAAGCAGGAGAGCTGCGCTGCATAAGAATGGGAACTCAGTTCTTGCTGTTGAAATGGGATAAGACTTGGGCTATAAAAAGAGCCGCTCTGCCTTACAGATGGAAATGCAGGAGATGTGCTCTTCTCTGCTCACTGATGCAAGTGAGGACGGCTGTAAAAGGAATAACGAAGGACTTAATCTGAAATTATTTATTAAAGTGCACATTTAACGGCAGGATTGAAGCAATGACCTCATCTAAGAAACGATTCAAGTGTAGGAGTTATGATATACATATAAATTATTATTTAAAGCTTTTAAGTGCCTCTCTCAGCAAGTCAAGGAGACAAAGTTAAGTAGAAGGAGTTTCTAGCTGCATTATTCTATGTTCAACTATGACAACAGAGCAACCGGTCTGGACAGGAAGACATAGAGCTCAGCACTGACAAGACAAAGAGGAGGACAGACTCAATAAGCATCAACTGTGAGTTCAGACAGGCTGCCTGGAAGCAACAGATTAAAGAGGTGATGAAGGCAGGCGTTCACATTCAAGGCAATAAAAACATTCTTGATCGGAGACAGGGGTTAGATCTCCCCATTACAAGCAACCACCTGTTATCACATGATCAAATTAACACTAAGACCACTGGATAATCTCCAGGACTACTAAGCAAACATCATCTGCTGATAAAGACTGTGAGATGCTCAAAATTTAACAAACTTTAGTCTTTTTCTGCCCTGAATTCAGACCTTATAGAAGTAATGAAGGGATTTCACCTAATCTGAGTGTGTGTCCTTAACCAGAAACAGTCCTTTTCTCATCTTCTAGGTCATAGTCAGCCCCTTTACCCTGTCACACTCTAGGAGTTTAACTCGTGGTTTACTCACTTCTGCTGGAAGTCTTTGATGAGTTTCTTGGCTTTGTTGTACTTTTTCTCTAAAGCCTGGTACTGGGCCTGAGCTTCCTTGAGGTGTTCGTTAACCGTGTGGCAGAGTGTCTGAGCCTCGATCCAGTAGCTCTCCAGTTTCAACATCCTCTCCTTGTTCTCCTCGATGCTGGCCTTCAGCTGGCTCTTCTCCTTCTCCCACCGCTGCTTCTCCCGCTCCACTGATGCCAACTGGAAGGGTGCAAAGACAGAGGAAATATAGTGAATGGTGAAATGTTTTACAGCAATACTGATGAAGCAATACTATACATTTTTATATGCAGTTATACAAGTAGTTGAGGAATAACAGTTTTCATATTTTGCCATTTCATAGTGAACACTGTATATAAAGTATGCAGTGTCCCTCACATGAAAGCATTAGAGGAGCATACAACATTCAACTAATTGAGACTAAAACAAATCTGGATAATTAAAAAAAATATGAAAGATGTCATACAAACCAAGTCTGTATATAGAGTATAAATTGCATTATCTTCTGCATTATTTCTCCAAGGCACCACTTCTCTATACCTTATACTAAATATAATAAATTAAACGCACATAACCAGAGCTTTTGGACTGCAGAAAGAGAAATAAACAGATACTCTACCTGGTGTTCACACTTTATTACTTACTTTAGGGACACTGTCAACACTGAGCACTAAGGAGAAGGACATTTTACAGAAAACTGAAGTCATGCTAATGAAATATACATGAAATTGCAGACGTTCTGTTCTTATGTGCAACTGCAAAGGAAACAATTGCAGCCTATTGCTGCAATGGTTGATTGTTTTGAAACATGTCATATTTGTAGATACTGTACTTAAAGCTTTTTTTGAGCACAGATTCCTTAATAGCCATAGTTTTTGTAAATTCATTAGTTTTCTATCCCTTTCTAATGAATAAAATATATTCCTAAAGCTTTCCTACTAAGCTTGAACCCCTGCTGCTCCCCTATTTTCCTGAAATGAGTCCAACACCCATTTACAAATAGTTTGAACTCCAAACTTCTGTCATTTGAACCCACACTCAGCCTGCACATTGTCAGTTTTAATCTCTTACCTTGTTTTTAAGCTTCTGGATCTCGGCCTCGGTCACTGTGTGTTTGATCTGAAGCTGGAAACAGTGGCGGAAAAGATAGGAGAGAAAAGAGAGGGCGGTCAGAAAATCAAATGCATGGCTGCGCAGCCTCTCTCTGCTGTCGATACAGTGTGACGGACAGAGGCAGCTGACCCTGTCCTCCCCTGACAGCATCCCAGCTCCAGCACTGACACGCACTCTCAGAGGAGAGGCAAGAGATACGGATAGAGATTGATTTAATATAACATTAAATATAAAAAAAAAACTCATCCATTTTTCTAACAAGTAGTAATTTTGTGAGATAACTGAAAAAATGTTACTTGTGCCTGATGTAATGTCTAAAAAAGTCAATGAGATAGATATTTTATGTAGTGTAGTGTCTTATATGGAAAAAGAGAGATGAAGAGAGCAACAAAGGAGTTACGTATGGATGGGAAGTCAGTCATTTAGAGGCAGAGACAGAGATGGAGAAAGATAATGACAAAATTGAAATAGAAAAGAAGAGATAGAGAGAAAGAACTGGACACGGAGCAAGAGATGCGGAAATAGGAGCAAAGATCCAGCAAGTGAAGCAGAAAGTGAGTGAGGAAAAATGACAAAAAGGCGAAGGAGTGCAACTTGAAAAATGGGGCATTTCAGAGGTGAAGTGCAACAATATTCAAATATTCACACTGACCAGACTTTTTTTTTTTTTTACCTTTTGAAGCTTTGTTTTCACTTAAAATACTCCTTTAAGTAAATTTACATTTAGAAAATCATTATTATCACAAAAAAGTAACGTGATTCGTATGTGCTTATTCCAAGCCTTGGGTGAAGCTTTGTGATGCTTAAACTGACAGCCATGATTGTTTTGGCTACACAATTATATCAAAAAGAAATATTCTAGATACACTGGAATTATTTCACATACATCCTCATTAAGCTCAGCTTGACATATTTGGTATTTTTTGCTTATCTTGACATCTTGATTAGAATTTAAAATAAGGTTTAGTGAGTTTGAACCATGTTAGTCCTCACAGCGGGCTTTTGTTGGATTCAGCAGGTTTAAGGAGGATAAGAAACACGCATTTGTAATTTGGTCAAATGGGAATAAAATCTATACACAACCTAGATACTGCACTTACAATTCAGTGCATGTCATGAAGCTGATTGCGTTAATAGCATCTTGCTCTGCAGCTTGTTAATGTTTTTTTTCTTTATCTCTTCTGGTGAGCAGACTAAGTTGTGTTGAACATTCACAAACAGTTTCTAATGTGATGTGTGTTGGGCTCTCAAAGACAGATTTAAGGAGAACATTTATTGGCATGTGTGTGTTCTGTGTGAGCAAAACAGTCCATCCTCCATCTGTGTTGACAAATTAATAGTTACTCTTTGCTCCAAAACATAGTTAAAAAATCCCCAAAACATTAAAAGTAAATGGAGCTGAACAGCAACCTGGTAGTCATTCAAAAGATTAAAAAAAGTTTAAGTGAGATTTGTTTGCTGAAACATGCACTTTAAATCTCTTAACTTGTGCACTATGTCAACTACAAGAACTTTTCACTAACACACCTTCATCCTGTCAGTTTTTATAAGGATTATTTCCCAACTGCCTGGCTTCTTTTTTTTCCTTGGGTGTGTAAAAGACAGCCAAGACAAGAGCTGTTTAAAAGAACAAAGTAAAAGCTACACTACGGGTGAGAGAGGGTCAGGATATAGAGAAAATGAGAAAATGGAACAAATGTATACATCCCAAGAACAGGGATTACATTATTGTTTCACTCGATATCCCCTGCGGTGCCTGCAGTGCAGCTGAAGCCATTTGTTAAATGTGTCACGCAGCCATCGTGGCAGTCTACAGAAATTGTTATAGTGCCAAAAACAGTGCTGGAGCGTTCAATCAATATTACCAGCCTCGCAGCAGCCTAAAAAGCATGAACGAGTTGACTGTCAGTAAATTGATTCCCTAGTTTATAGCAGCAGTTTTAGGATAACTTTAGTTGTAGATATGGTAAGCAAAAATTCAACAAATTGGGTTTTTATTCTCAGAGGCTGGTTGTATAAGGAGTTGCCAAGACCAATACAAATTGATTCAAAGGTTTTCACAGGTCCTCCTCAGAGGGTTTTAACCAAACACAAGTAATTAGAAATGTAATGAGCACAGGCCTTACATCGCTTTTGTTATCCACACCTCTAATCATCCAGATTAGGAATTAGGGAGAGTAAACAGATCTTGACAAAAGAATAAAACTCTGCCAAGTAAAGCAGAGGTGATAGATTCCATTGTGTTAGCATCTTTTGTTGCTTAATTGAATCACCTTTTTTCTATGGCTAAGTTACTCTCGTGTGAGTGGGTATATCTGCAATTTATGCATCAAAGCACCGACAGAGAAAATTGTGGCAGGCCTCCAATTGTGTTATCCTCGCACTGGGATATTCAGGAGTAGGGATTGAAGTGTAAATGAGAGAAGTAAATTACCTCTCTGAACTTCTGGTAGAGTTTGGTGGCGTCTAGCTCCGATGGAGACAGGATGTCCTCTGTCTCTGGAAGGTCGAACACCTCGATGCTCTTCTCGCCACCTGCCACCGTCGTCCCCGTCTCCTCATCATCTGTGGCGTACTCCCCTGTTTGCTTTAAGAGAGAGTGCAAAGTCAGTACCACGGTCTACTTGGTTTGGCTAAGGCTCATATAGCTACAGCTAAAACTTTGAACGCATTTTATGCCGAACCAAGTTTGAGGATTTTGTCCTCCATCACTTACATTAAAAGCGCATTAAGAAGTGATCTCCTCACAGCCAGTATGGACAAGAAAATCTATTTCAATGCACATAAGGGCATGCAAGTATTGTTTTATAAAATATGTGAGCCTATACAGTACTTTAAAGATTCAGCAGACTGCAAAACTGCTTGCAACTGCAGCACCTGTTTGTCAGCTCTTTCCTTCTCCTTCGTCTATCTTGCATCTATTCTAAAAGCGACACCAGTCAGAGTGCATCACGTTGCTCTACCTGCTACGCATTGCGTGTCAAGCTCTACCAATAACTCCTATCCATTTTCCTCATGCCATCCTCTTTTCACTTTCTATTTTGCAGAAGTAATGCTATTTTAATGCTATCCGTTATGTAACATTTAGGTAACCCACTTAGTTTCCCAAAACTTTGTCAAAAATTAATTGCTTTGACAGCCCAGTGAGGCATAAGTGTCATTTCTATAAAAAATAACTTGCATTTGCCAAATCTGAACATCACTTTTTATAATTTTTAAAGTCCCCCTCCAGTCAAAAATGTGTTTTTTCCTCTTGTTACTTCAGTTGGATGTTTGAGCTTCGCTGTGCAGAATGATGTATGTGCAGAGTGACACTAGAAGGCTGTTTTCACATTCATCTGCTGAAGAAGGAAGTTTCTCTGTACTTGCCCTGAATCTGAGTTTAAGGCGTGAACCTATGGGCACGATTTGTGACATCACAACAATTTTGGAGCCGATCTTGGTCCAGTATTCAACTTACACAAGTGTGATGTAGAAACTTAAGCCTCCAGTGCACAAACACTGAGAATAGACTTTTCAGTGAAGTAGGCGACATCTTATCCAGCAGTTAAACTTATTATTTGCATATTCATCAATTCTGGATTTTTCAATGAGGGGGAAGGAGGAGATGTAGTCACAAATTATTAGTCAAAGCAGGATATTTTAAAATGTCTTCAAACATGTCTGGAGGAGATCTTTAAATATTAGTCACCATCTTGTGTAATGTGCCAAGAGGTTATAGATTGAGCCTGTAATAGGCTCTCCAATGGAGCTAATTCTTGATGTTAGCAATCTAGGGTTTATTTTAAAAAATCCCTAATAGAAATCACCAGACATAATTATTACGGCTTTTACAAGTTGAATTAAACTACATTTGAACTATATTTTGTGGCTTGACAGTAATATAGGCCATTAGGCTGAATGTATTCAAGCCCATGTGTCTTTGTGCCTGTGTAATGAATGGTGGCATTGGCCATTAAGCGTTGGATCTATGTGGATCGGTTGATTCACTTTCTGGCTAATGATCAACAGAGCCAGATTTTTTCAGTGGAGAAACTTTCTGTCTCCCTCTTAAGATCATTCAACTATCCCATCTAACTTTCTTCCTATCAATCACTCTTTTAAAATGTTCCTGAGCAACCAAGTTGATCTTGTTTTCCAATTTACATGTAAATAACCCCGCATCTCTGCATCTCTCACTATCTACAATCTATCTTTCTGTCATCTTTCTGTCTTAATCTCTCACACACATGTGAGACACACACACACACACACACACACACACACCATCTTGGCTTACATCCTCCCCTCATCTGTTTCCCTCCATCCATCTCCCACCCAGATAAATGGCATCCAGGCCTGATTTGTTTGCATGCATGGGCCGACACATAGCTCCATTTTCATAACAGGCTTGCCTGTTGCCATGGTACCGGCATCCTACATTAAGGTCTCATTTACTGAAGGTGGAGTTAACCATTGAATACATGGGAGGGCAGTCAAACACCAATTTGCATATGATAAATGCATCACCTCCAACCACATGCATGAAGAATCAGAGGAGGAAGGGACAATTTGAGGAGAAATCCTGTTGTTGTTAAGAGAGTGCTCAGCCTGTGATGATCTGCACTATGAATGTCTTAGTATGATGTTTGCATAATGACTGTCACTCACTATAGGAAAAGGTTGTGAGTCTCCTTTGACTGCACAAGAGCCACTGTGAGAAGCTGTGAGTCAGTGTATGTGCTTAAAGAATATTTAATAGTATACATAGTATTATACTATCATATAAATTCATATAAATGGAATATAGTGTAGACCTGATGTTGTTATTTGTTCACTTAAAGTTGTATTTTCTATTTGTTTAGAATTATGTTTATGTCAAACTACCTCTATTACAAAAATGACTAGTTTCTGACTTCCAAAATTTAAATCATTGTTATGACTGGGAATTTTTCTGAAAGCCCTGAAATATCTGACTCGGTACTAAACATTACAAAAGTGCTTGACGCTTGGACGCCAAATTCTGTTGTTAAAAGTAATTAAAATCAAAAAATGTATGGATATAGTGCTGTTTTGTCAATGCACAGTATTTTTAACTCTGCAATAATACAGCATGTGTGTGAGTGTCCCCATGACTGCATGTTATGGTTGCCATGAGAATAAAGATGGTTTTAAATAAATATCTAAATGACTAAATGTTTCAGCACTTTTTTAATTTAGTCCATTTTAGTCTATCTTTTAATTGTTTTTAAGACTGAATATGGGAATCGTCAGGAATAAATTTTTTTTTTTTTTCTGCGTGTGTGTCAATGCTTTTCCCATGTGTATATTCACATCTAACTACTGACAGATGGGCATGCATGTGTGTTTGATTACATATAATCACAGACAAAAAGTGGGCTGACGTGTGTGTGTGTGTGTGTGTGATGACTATTGCTAACTGAGGGAGCATCCCCTCCTCTTGGGACCCCAGCCCCTGCGCCAATAAAAAGCTGTCTGTCACGTCTACGCCGGGTAGCAGTCAGAGTGAGAAATAACCTCCCTCCCCGCACACCCAGAGAGAACTCGTTCTAATATTTATAGATAGATTAATATTGATGAGCTCTTTTTATTGCCGCATAGATCTTTGTAATGGTTTTGTAACTGTTTACCCTATCGGCAGTTGCTGCTCCACGGTGGCAGATTTCGAGTGTCTTTTTAAAGTGGTTTGTAATCTATGTATGGATTAGCAATTAACAGTCACCAGTTTTATGTTTATGTGTCCTTGCGGGGATATGCAGGTTTTTTCTCCTAACACATCTGAAAGATAGTTTTGATTTTCATTATATCGCCTAATGACACGACAGATCAGGAGATTGGGTAGATAACACAAGAAGGAAAATTTCTAGTGTGTGTAAATCAGATTGTACATGGTGAATTCTTCTCATACAGCTGAATTCTGGTCTCAATTCTCTATAGGACGTTTCATGAGAGCTGACAGTGTTACATGTGTACGTGGCTGTGATTATGGCTGCTGGGATCAACTTCCAGGGCCTGGAGAGTAGTTTCTTATGCATGAGGGCTCTCAATCCAGTGTCCACCAGGAAATGAGAGACTTCAAACAACACTGAGAGAGAAGTGATGCCTGAGTGAGTGAGTGTGTGTGTGTGTGTGTGTGTGTGTGTGTGTCTGCATGTACATCTATGCTTGAGTGCAGCTGTTCCAGTGTGTATTAGTGAAGGTGCACCATGCATTGATTCATGTCACTATGTTGTTTGATTATCATGTGCAGTGTGAGTGAGTCTGCATGCACGTGTGTCTCTAGGGTACATGCACACACACACATACACACATGCAGTTGCAGGGCTGTGAGCTCAGTAGCTGGTGGATTAAATGCACTGTGAGTAAGCAGCAGAAATAGAAGGGGAAACGCTGAGTGATGCTTTCTAGGTCTGAAGCTCACATGGCATCCTCTTAGTGTGTGTGTGTGTGTGTGTGTGTGTGTGTGTTTGTGTGTTTTGTATGCCATCATCAAAGCCTACTGTCAGTCAGTTTTATGGAGTTAATAAGCTAAAACATGCAGTCAACTGTCATAAGAAGGGAGCTGATTTACATTACGTGACAACTAAAAGCCTCATTTTCTCTATGTAGTGTCATGTGTAAGAAGTGTGCAGATGAATGTTAAATTAATGCAAATATGACCTTTATTGATATAAGACAACGGAATCTGTTCCTCTTATTAATTGAGTTGCATCTTCTCCTGTCTATTAGGATATGTTGTAAGCACAACCCTTAAATCCACCTCCGACATTGAAGCATTCTGTGCTGTATCCAGGATTGCGTCTGTGGTCATTACCTCGTCATCATCGGCGTCGTATTGGGCGTACTGCTGCTCCAGCAGCTCTCTCTGTCTCCTCTCCTGCTCCAGGGTCTGCTGGATGAGCGTGGCCACCTCGCTCTGCTGACCCGGACGTTCTCGGCCAATCACAAACCTGCAACAACACGCACTGTTCAAGACAGTCCTGGCAACACACACACTCACACACTGAGTCGACCAGCCTGTGATTACATAACACTTTCTGCACATTTTATTTTTAATTTTGATTTCATAAACAAACAATTTTGCCGTCAGTGTATATTTTTTTATTCAGAAATCTACTAGACTGCTTCTAGTGCAAAGGGTGGCTGCAAAAGGATGTGACAAATCTTATGGGAAATGTAACCTCTGATAAATTCCAGTACAAAAATATTACAAATGCTCAAAAAGGGGGCAACCATTCGTGTAGGCTTGTTTATGGTAACAATGCATTTTACAATGTCATATATTTAAAAATGGGACTGACAACACCTTTAAATAAGTCTAAAAATGTTTAGCAACATCAATTTTTTCACAAACACAGTAACCTAATAGCTACGTCCTTTTAAAGGCATGTATACATCTAAAAATTAACTACATTTCTACTCCAATGTCTCAATGCATTTCTCTCATAGTGTTGAGGAAGTGGTGTGTGTTTGTACAGAGAAATGGTCACAGTAGTCGCTGTGAGAGAGCAGCAGACGCCCACAGCCACATAGCAATGACAACGATATCTGCTGACGTATCAGGGCAGGGCTGGGAGACAGGACGCACATAATAATGTGAGAGGACAGTCAGCTCGGCCAGGCAGCCTGTCATTAGCCTGGCACAGAATTAAATGGAGAGAGCCACAGGCTGTGCCTCCAAGCTATTGACATGGGACCTATCTACAGTATATATCATATTAAGAGCACTGTAAGAGTTAACCAGGGAGGTGAAAGACATGAAAAAAGAAGAAAAATGAGGAGAAAGAGATCAAGATGACATTTGGAAAACTGAAAATTATGCAATCACTCCCTTGAAATTTGAGTTAATAATATGCTTTCCTGCAAACTGTGTGTGTGTAGGCAGAAGTCTAAATATTTCCCATTATCATAAATCTCAAAGCAGAATGAGGTGCTCATCCCTGCATGCTTCTGCCCAAATCTCATAACATTATTACAAATAATGGTACTGCTATTCAAAAGAAAATTCATATCATCTCCAGTTTATTCTCCTCTATAAATCTGACAAAACCAAGTAGCGATGGATAACAATTTCTCTGACCTATTCCAGGAAATCTTCAACCCAGCAGGGACCCTATAACTCTGTGTGTTTGTGTGTGTGTGTGAACTTGTTCCTACAGTATGTGCTGTTTGTGTGTGGAGATAGACAGAGAGAGAGAGTGAGAGAGAGGCTTCGAGATAGGGTCTAATCAACTGAATTCAGTTTCCGAGAGCTCTTTCATATATTTCTAAAGGCGATGTAGAGAAGGCCTCACGATCCAGCCGAGAGGCGCACTTGATCTACATGTGAAGGAACAACTGAAAGGCAGGACAGAGAGAGAAAGTAAAAAAAAAAAGAAAAAAAGAAAAAAATGAGGGCCCTAGCCAAGCTAAGTATTGTACTGGAACAAGCCTTTGGACAGCAGGGAGGTCTGAGGAGCAGCTGACCTGGAAACAGCCTTTCTCCTCACGCATGGGGAGTCTGTCTTGGTTCCTCCTTGCCTCCCACTGTTCTGGGGCTGCCACACACAGCGCTATGTCAATTCAACTGCTGAAAACCTCACCATCAATCTCATTTACTCCGTTTAATAAACTAACTGGTGTTGGATACAGTATGTACATGAGCTCAAAGGGACTCTAGGCTGAACAAAATGTTGACACATGAGTAATAAAGCTCAAGTACAGAAAGAAGGATGGGAAAGTGATGCAGGGAGAAGCGGTATAGGTCAGGACATGTGTCTTCTCCATTAGTTAGTTCTGGGTTGACAGGCATTTGAGGATGTCACCACAGGTTCAAACACAACAGATATGACTGGTCAACCATGGAGGAGATGTGGTATCTATTATGTTTAAGGTCATGCTGAGATTTCCTCTTTTTGTTCAAATTTATTTGTAGGTTGTGAACATTTGGTGCATTGTGATAGACTTAAAGAAGTTATTTTATAT
The DNA here is from genome assembly GCF_963924715.1 of Thunnus thynnus. NCBI lineage: Eukaryota > Metazoa > Chordata > Actinopteri > Scombriformes > Scombridae > Thunnus > Thunnus thynnus. The sequence goes on along the minus strand of NC_089531.1, from coordinate 19,811,137 downwards.
TTTTCTCATTTTCAACAGATCCCATTAAAAGACCAAAACAAAACAGCGGGGCACTGTAGATTTTAGCAAACATGGCTCAAACAGGAGTAAACAATTCATTTGTTGGTTGACTATTTACAGCTGCAGATTAATACACATTTGGTGTTCTAGTGAGTGTTTACAGCAGCAGGATGGTGTATTTGGGATTGACTCATAATAAATAGTACCCATTTTCATGGTAATGGAGGAACATGTCACCCTGTGCAACAGTGTGGCTCATTTATGTGTTTTTAGTAGTTTCTGGACAAAAATTGGGCTCAAATGAATATCAGGGTTTGGCTACACAGGCAAGACTTGTTAATAGAATCAATTCATTGTTGGTTTTGGACTTTGTTGACATTTAGATGAATGTAGAATATTGCCAACCCTACCATTAAATAAGGAGAATAATGCTTATTTGTGTCACAAGAAATATGTTGAGGAGAAAGTGATTTTTGCAAAGATATGGTGCAGTGAATGCATGTCAGCTGGGCCTTTTTAGATTTTAAGATTATTATGTTAATGCAACTAACCCTAACCCTCACACAATTAGTCTGAGTGCATTTGTGGCCAACAAAAGTGGATTATATAATTTTGGATTAAAGTAAAGTCTAAATTCAACAACTATCTTCAATAAGTGCTTTCTGTATTTTACATTATGTTATGAAATGCATATTTTCCTCCAGGTGATCGATGTGACAGTGCCTTAAAAACATAGTTTCTTCACTCTGAGGGAGGTTGGGGCCTGACTTCAAAACCTGGACAATTTGCTGCTGGAAGTCAGGGTTAAATATAGCTAAAATGGCAAATCTAGGACAGTTGGCCATAAAACCTCTGGTGAGCAGACAGAGAGAGGGAAGGATTTACCGAGAAGGAGGAGGAGGTGGTGGCGGAGAGAGTGGGTGACATGATGGAGGAAAATTGAAAAAGTGAGAGAGAGGAGAAGAATAAGAGGAAGAGACGAGTGAAAATAGGTCTGGTGATTCTTGAAGAAATAACAGTAAAGAACAACAACTATCATCTCAACTTGTTAAAACACTGTTACAGTATTGTAATTTTCATATGCTGGATCAAAATGTTAAAATGGAAAAAACTACAGATTTTTATAGATTTTTAGACTGTGAATCTTTCTGCACAGCATATTCATCTATTTTTACTTGATAAATAGATGTACAGGTGATAGGTGGCACCTTTTCAAGGCTGCCTCCCCTTCCCTGGTATGTAGAAAACCCCCATTGTCAATATTAGTTCAGCAAACAGCATCCGTCCAACGGATAGTGTGTTCTGATACTGTTGGACGTGTCTTTGTTCGACCACCAGTTTTCCCTGGACATTGTACTGTCCATATACCCATCTATCTTTCCACGGCTGAATCCTACAGGGAACGTGGTGACCACAACCAGACTGAGGGTGAAAACCACACTGAGGCCTTTGGATTATTTAACAGCAATATAACAGCTGTCTCACCATTGTGTAGCATGTCTATGGAAGGATGGATGGATGGATGGATGAAATTAAATAGAAGCAGGACAAAGAAGAAAAGGACACAGGATGTGTGAAAACAGCACACGAGATGCTGGGAGAAGAAGAAAGTGGGATATTGATAGAGAGGAAGGGTAAAAACAGGAGTCTGAGGGAAGAGGGGGTGCACAAAGGCTGAGGATGATGGCAAAACAAAGACAGACAATACGACACTAAACCATACCAAGAAAAAAGAAAGACAAGAGCAAGAAACAACTGAAAGCTGAGATGGCAGGCCCACAGCGTCGCCAAGGACAGCGCTGGCTCCTCAAATCAAAGCCTTCCTGTCATGCTGTGTGTCAGTGTGTGTGTGTTGTCTGCCTTCTCACTGCTCTGTTCTGCTCTGAGAGGACCCCTGCCAAAAACTGTTCCACTGTCAAATACACAAGACTTTTGTCACATATTCCGCTTCCACGTCTTCACCTATCTCAGATACGCTAATGAAGTTAAAGGGTCTGCCAAGGAAATCTCACTGACAGTGTGCTGCAGCTCAGCATGGCTGCTTTATGAAGCTGTTGCGCAACTTCTGCACCATGACAACAAGACTAAAAGCATTCAGTATTACAGCACACAGTGGTAGTGAAAGTGAAGATTGTTCTCCTTTTTTTCCCGCTGAAAGTTAACCGATCACTGCTGAATGTGAAAGGATATTATTTAGAGGCCTCTGTTAGTAATTATGCCGGGAACTGACAGTAGTCTGCGTCTAGGGACTGATAGCTTGACACACTTTAGTTTCTATAATCTTATGGTAATCCACAGATCCTCATGAGTGGGTGAAAATGTACAAGTGTTGTGTGTGTGTATGACATAAAAAAATCCACCAGCACTAATTGTAAAATCATATTTCATATTAAAGTTAAAAGCCACATAATTTTACTTGTGTCCAATCAAATTCCCCTTGTTGTAATTACTTTCTTGAATGAATTCTAACTAGTTTTAAAGTACTGGAGTAACTGGAGTCACTCTCGTAGCAGAATTTTTTACATACTTTAAGAAAGACAAATCGTTTCCTATAAGTAGCGTTTTTGTTAGTGTTTGCGTGCTTGTCTTACCGGACTACTCCTGATGTGTTCCTGAGGACTGAGGCGGCAAAACTCTGTGTGACGCCCACCAGACTGGTCCCATCAACCTCCACGATCTGGTCATTCACCTTGATCCTGACACACACAAATAGATGAAAGCATCATTTAACACTTTGTGCAATAATCTTCAGAGTATAAATATCATGCAGTAGTACATACAGTTCCTCTTGAAAATGGAAGTGCAAGAGACAAATAAACAGGCCTACCATGCATATTCACAACATTTTCAAATTGCAGCAGTGGCAGACTTTCCACTGCGATAGCGCCAGACTATTGCCTAACCAAGAGACAGAAGAGATGAGGCTCAAAACAAACTGGGAGGGCTAACAAGGACACGGAGGGCAGCCAGGCTTTCACTCCGGGCCACAACACAGCGGGCATTTCTGCTCCGTTCTGGACACGAGAGGAGGTCAGATAAGTTCTTGACCTGATATGAAACTCCTAGTGATCCACTGTTGATGACAGGAGAATTGCAAATACATCACTTAAAAAAGATGTCCTTGCTAAATATTCAATTTAATTCTGCTTGAAAATCTGCATAAAAAAACAGACTTATAGGGATTGTGAATTGGGGTTTTGAATAATTGGGTCTGACAAATTAATAAAACAAAAAAAAATAGCTCATTATTTTCCAACAAAACAGCATATACTTCACTGCATGAAGTCATGAAGGCACGACACATACATCACAAACCACTTGGGACTGCACTGTATAGCTTCTGCTTCTACTTTGCCAAGGCAGTTACTTCTGGAGTCATTCCTTTTGGAGCACATAATGTATCACAAAGTGCGAGACAGAGGAGTGCATCTTCTATCAAACTCTTCAATATTTTTTATTTTATTTCCAACAAAATCCAGCAATGTGCTTTAATGGCTGCATCCACAACTGCAGTTACCCTTTTAGCTATACTGAGTCTGTCACAGCGTACAGCAGCTGCAGAGCAGGATTTAATCTGCCTGTGACAACTGAACACATCAACCAGAGCTGTCATATGGACGTACAGAAACACTTCGGCCTGACAGGTAGAAAGAGAGCAGGCTGGTTGTCCGTCAGTCAGCAGCTCAGACACTTTCATGACCTTCACAGCATCTAACGTCTTAATCTGTCTTTGTGTGTTCGGGGTCGACTAGCGTACAGCTTCCAGGCAGAGCGAGGAATGAAGGAAAAACACAAACTGACAACAAAGGAAGATGATAGTTCATGCAAATAAACCAAAACTGACACGCAGATGCGCAGACAACTCCAAGTCGTCTCCACCAGTACACACACACACACACCTTGGGTCATCAGCACCAGACATAACAGTGAGCAACAGCCAAGCCCATCTATCTGTCTGTGTGTGAGTGTGTGTTTGTGTGTGTGTGTGTGTCAGACCATTAAGTCTGACTCAGCATGAGAGAGAGCCTAATAGCTGGAGAGGTAATGACGGAAGGAAATTACTTTCTGGCTAGTGACGCCTCCCCTGTATATGTGTGTGTGTGTGTGCGTTTGAGAGCACTTAGAGGGCAAATTAATGTGCACAAGTTATCCAGTATTTATTAGTATAAAGACACTAATATCTTTAGTCTTCGGTTTACTGCTCATATTGTGATCAAAGTTTATTGTGGATCACGGTGACTCAGGCAGAGCTGCAGATTAGCAATAAAGGGTGATTCTGTTTCCACCATCTATTAGAGATACTAAACATGTGATACGACTCTGCAATAAACCGACCGACACTATCAAAAGTTCTCACTTTTTTTTTTTTACAAGATGTCAAGAGGAAGTTATATTTGTCGCCCATCTGCTGTTCTGTTTTTTGAAAGGTCAGCAGCAAATGGGATCAAAGTTGAAAGCGAATGACATGCTGAAAAGTGTTCTCACAGTAAGAACACAAATATGCTCTAATGCAAGTAAATGTGCAGTCTATCTAAATATCTAGCAACTGTCCATATTTTAATAGTTTGTGTATTTTGTCATTATTTACCATAAAACTTATTTTAAAGATGATTTTTTTGACTTCATTGGAAAGTACAGATACAGATAGGAAAGAAGGGTGATATGCAATAAATGTTTGTTTTAAAAAATGTTTCAGATACGCTTAAAGACAATACTCACCTAAACTTATGCTTTATATATACAGTACATGACTCATTCTACTGTTATACTGCTTTGTTTATCCTTTTATCTACTTATGTATATCTATAATGGGCATTTGCTGGTGTTTGCACTATCTGGTTCGATGCTAACTACATTTTGTTGTAGTGGTACCTTCTGCGTCTAAATTTAATCTTATATAATCTACTTTAAAAGATAAACTACATCAATTTAATGAAATAAGGCTTACAGTGAAGTATTAGTCCAGTGTTATTACTGTATTATACTTTAAAATTGGATTTCAAAAAAGTGAATTGAAGACATACATAGTTTCTGAAGAACAACACAGGTCTTGTCTATTGAGTCGTATGTTAATTAATTATTAACATCGAAACTACACTACACCGAGTATATTGTGGTGAGCTGAGAACCATTAATCAGTTTAAATAAAAAAGAAAAAGGCCCAAATCTACAAGCTCAGAAATCCATGAACTTGAGCTCCAATACAGCTTCCCTCTGATCTTTTCCACTTTTCATACTTCTTCCACTCAGTGAGGCAAATTAGACTTTTCAGAGTCAGAGCAACTGTCATCTTAGAAAAGGATCAACTTTTCACACTTTTTTAACAAGCCGTTTCGTTCCCCTCGCTCACCACTCCTATCCGCCGTCTCTCTCGCTCGCTGCATTTTAACTAATCTCGCTCTCATGCGTTCCTGAGTATGGCAGCTCCAGTATGGGCTTCAATTGAGATCATATGTATTGTAGCTGTGTATCACCATATCTAGATTCAAATGTGTGAATGTGTAAAAATGTTTTGATAAAAATGAATTCAAATGTTTGAATGTGTAAAAAAAATGATCTGAACTAATAGATTTAACTTAAGCTTTGCATGACACATTGTGAAGAAATGAAAAAGATTTGCACAAATAATGTGTGAGTGCATAAAGATTTGCACAAAGGTTTGCAGTTACACATGTATCTGTTTGTGGGTGGATACACAGCTACAATACATATGACCCTAATTTAAACCCATATCCTGGCTGCTGCACAAAAGAAAAAAATCCCAGAAGAAAACACTCCTATCGCAAACAACCCTAGTGCATTAGGGTTCCCCGGTGTGCTTGCAGAGCTTACAGTATTTATTGCTCTCTTACTGGATTGAGTGGAGCTGCCTATCGGTTTTTAATCTGTTTAGGTGGAACCTGAACCAAACAGACACACTAATAGGCAGAAGTTGGTTTAGAGATAGAAAACCACAGCTCGCCTGCTGGGAAGCTGTCATCTCCTCCTCTACCCCTGGTGGAGTGCTTACTCAGCACTGTTCACGCTCTACAATGCACAAACACACACACACACAACATAGTTTGTCCCTCAAAACAACACGCAGACAAATCATCCGGGGACATAGATAGTGTAAATGTGGAAAACAGTCATTCTCTGTACACAAACTCTTTCAAACTGACACAGAAACAAGAGACAATACAGTCGAATGCATTGTCTCTGTCACGCAACACACTTAAAGTATTTTCACACACACACACATACACACACACACACACACACACACACACACACACACACATACACACAAACGGTCCTGCGTGAGACTTCATGCCCCAGGCTGTGCCTCTCCCAGTGGATCTAATCCTGAACCCCTGCTGCTAAATCTGACAGGGACAGAGTGTGACTGTGTCTGTGTGTGTGTGTGTGTGTGTGTGTGTAAAAGAGAGAATGAGATAGAGTGTGGTGGTGGTGGTGGGGGAGATGGAAGCAAAATAGTTTATAAATTGTTATGAACATTTTTGTACAAGAAGAGTACAATTGTTCCTGCAAATGCTGAGTTTTCATATGCTAATCACTTATCGCTCATTTATACATATAATATTCAACAAGACAGAAACTCTCACCTGCTGTCTCTCTCGGCAGCTCCGCCCTCGATGACGGTCTTGACAAAGATGCCCAGTTTCTCCAGGCCCGCATCAGCACCAACACCCATCCCGATGATACTGATCCCCAGTCCGTCTTCATCTGGAAACATACAGAACACACAAAACAACATGTGTGAGCATGTATGTGTGTATGATGAGGTTCAACAGCTTTAAGGGCCTCCTTTTAGAATGGAGTCAGATGGAGTGAGGGATATGTGGAAAAATGGATGAATGAATATGCTCAGAAAAACAGACAGAAAAAATGATAGATTTATTAATGGAAAAGGGGGAAGAGACGTTTACTAAATGCAGGCTGGCCTTCATATAAATAGGATATGTGCAGGATGGGAAATTCCCTTCCAGTGAGGCATTCGCCCCCTTTCCATCCGACATTAATTATTCAGAAGTTGTTAGGGTTACATAACAGGGAGTGGATGGTGAAATCCTGCAACATAAAGTCATTCTATTTTCGGTCCTTGGCCATATTAGGCTTCTGAGCAGGAAACCCTCAAGAGGCAAAGACAAGTGAGGAGGTGGCTCATGCTGGGGAAGTGCAATCAGATGTCTTTTAGTGTTAAATAAGTACTATGTTTTTATAATATACAATAAAAATTTAATGAATAAAGTACCTAGATGGATACCTTTATCCCATCCACATATCTCATGATAAAGAAATTTCACATCTTTAATAAGAAATGTGACATCCCATATGTGGGCGAATCTGTCTACTGGGTATCTGACAGGATCCGCCTCCTCCTTAATAATTTTCTTATATTTTCCTTCCTACCTTTCTCCAGCTCCACAGGGAACAGCTCCAGTTTCTCCACCCTCTTCTCCAGCTCGTACTCTGCGGAGGAGGCCACGGGATCCACCTCCTCATTACGACGGTCATAGTCCTCGTTGGAATAGGTGTTGAACACCTGGAGAGGAAGCACATGGAGTAAGTGGTAGTGGGCACACAAGATTAAATATAGTTTATGTCACCGCATCAGCATGATTTTAGATGTTTATGGAAGTATTAGAGATATCGTACAGTACTAGATGGCTTAAAATGATGCAAATATGACAAGACACCTCTATTCTTTTCATGATTACAGTGGGTGCTCTACAGATGGGGGAGTAATGCTGCTACTTAACAAGTTTCTAAATATGGATGGAAGTAAATAAGGGCTTTTATCTTCCCAACCATGGGAAAGACAACGCTGACAACACTAGAGTAAACAAAAACCCTTATAACAAAGCCACAACTACAACCACAAATCAGCCCATTCACCGACAACAAACTGTAACACAGAGAAGCATTAGGTAAAGATGGGGGCTAGCGATGCTTTTCTCTTCCTCTGAGCTGCTGAACCTCACAGGAACCTCTCCTCCACTGCAAGAGTCAGCTGTCACTTCACATCTCATCCCAAGCCGAGCATGCTTGCTGCTCCCTGCGCTGAGGAGGAAGAGGAGGAGAAGAAAGAGAGAAGCTGACACGAACGTGCACGCTCTCGTCACATCTGTAGTGCGGCACTCTGCAGAATTTTCGGCTGCTGGTGCTAAAAAAAAAGTTGTACACTGGTAAGCATAATGTTTATGTGGATAAGTAGGCACGCTTACATGTCTCTCAATCAGAAAGACACCTACACACCCACAATGACTACAGATGCTATTATTAAAATCTGAGAAACTAGCGCCACATGGTGTAATCATCCTATCAACGAGAATCTGTGATCGCAAGAACTACAGTAGATGAGGGGAATAAACTGTCACAAACTTCACTGGGGACACATCTCATATGACATCTCATTCTCACAGAGTTTCATTCCATCTGCTCTGCTGTAGTGTCATCGAGCAAACCAGCTCCTCTTCCCTACCAGCTCCTCTTTGCCCTGACCTCTTTGAAAAGGCTGAAAGAGGACATATCTTCTCCAGTAGGGATCAATAAGGTGTCATGTCACATTGCATGTATTGACTAAAGCCTAAAGCCAGATTTATGTTAGTCACTTAGCGTGCCTGTGTGCAGAAATGGGACGAGACCTCAGTTGTGTAAGGTCATGACATATACCATAAGCAATGCCTGCATTATGAATCGATATTTTAGGATTGTTGGGACTGTGAAAGACAAAGATAATGAGGGCAAATGAGTTCAACACATAAAGAAATGCTTGAATTTGTCAGTCAAGACATTTGCGCTTTTAGTTACACTTTTTTTCATTCTGTACTAATGTAGCTGATGTGGCTTGAGTTTGACTATTAACTCACAAAATTATAATAACAATGCAAGGAACAGGAAATAGTTTTAAAATGGTGGTGTGTTGATCAGACAGTGTCCCGGTTGTTCGCGCAGCATGGGCACATTCATGTAGCGTGATGCTGCCAGGGTTGGTTTTTATTCTTTCCTCTGTGTCAGCCTGCGTGAGCTCTATCCATGACCTCCCTGTCATCAATCATTCAGTGTGATCAACAGCCCTGCATTATTAACGCTCACATGCACACAGACACACACACACACACATGCAGACATGCACTGATACACACACACATTTACAGACTCAAACACACACACACTGCTTACAAATGCTAACACCAGCATTTGCACTGTCCTGGACGTCCTGGACGCGACGTTACCGTTGGCAGTCAGTACACTCTCTAATGGCCTCTCGCAGTCACTGTATGCTATCTACAAACACAATTAGCATGTGACCAGTCACTTGAGAGAAAGAGAGAGAGAGAGAGAGAGAGAGAGAGAGAGAGAGAGAGAGAGAGAGAGAGAAAGAAGGAGAGAAGAGGTCATGAAGAGAGATGAGGACAGATGAGGATGGATCTGTAAGAGAAGGTGCAGCGATGGAGAAAGATAAGAAACGGGCAGGAGAGGGAATTCCAAAAAAAAAATGGGAGACAGATGAAGTGAAAAAGCAATGGATGGACAAGAGAGCAACGGTGATGGACAGAGGGAGTGACAAGATGAATGAAACAGCGTGCACGAGAGAAAGAAGAATAGGTAGGCAGGGAGAGAGTGAAAGAGAAAACAGAGAGAGAGACGAGGGCATCAAACAGAAAGCATTTACCCAACAGATAAACAAACTTGACTGTTATCTGGCCCTAAATGGAAACTACCAGATCTCCAGATTGTCTGAACACCACTCCCAATGAGGAAAATCCATGTTCAGGCAATTTGGGAACTATCAAAGCTCACAAAGAAAGATCATAGCTCAAAAAATTTGTAAAAAGAAGATTAAAAAGGGATCAAAAAGGTAGAAGAGCTTCTGAAATGTAAAGGTTAACGAGTGCAGCCTGATAACTGATTCAACTGATGTCTTCTCATCCAGTTTCAGGCTTACCTTGAGTCGAGCAAAATGTTCACATTTCTCTTCTAAGATAGGTTGTATAATAGCTTGTTCTCAGACAATAATTGGATTTTGTTCAGACAAAAAAGCACATTCTGACCTAAAGTAAAAGGAGAGATAAGAAAAAAAAAACACAGACAGAAAGAGAGAATGTGATCATGTTTAACCTTGGCAGTATGGTACAGTAGGATACTGCTGCCTGCTGCTTGTATTACTATAGAGAATTGAAAAATGGCCAGAATACAGGACCAGGCATGAATCTGGCAACCACAACTCTATGACAGATGTAGAGCAGACAGTTAGGGCTGACCGCACATGTATAATGGCCATATTCGGTATAAACAGCAGTATAGCCCTTGCCACTTAAATAACTGTATGTACAGTATGTCTGCCCTTCATGTATATCATTTTTAGACGCAGGTTGCTCTGAGAAAGATTATTATCGGCCTTTTTTAGGATGTGCAATTTAAAGCTTGGCAGCGCTGACACAACCCAACATTGTCTGTGCATAGACAGACTCAAGAGACAAAATAAAACTTGACAGCTCCATCAAATGTAATATGGTGGGTATCAATATGTTGACCCACATAATCCAATAAAGTGATCCGTGGAAAAACAGCAATGTCAGAGCATCCCAACTTTAGTGTGAAATCTATATCCTCATCAAGTCAAAATGACAGACACCTGCAAATCACCTTTGAAACACACAGTTGGTGTGTGCTGAGGCAGATCATTACGCTCAATTGTAATTCCATTTTTATCAAAGAGGCAGCACACTAGGACAACCGCTAAAAATGGAAGCAGACTGGAGTATAATGGCCAGTCTCCCCATGTGGCGCCCCTCTGGAATTGAATGGGAATAGTCTTTTGGAGGATTAAACACAATACACAAGCATTTACATGTAAATATATTCCTCTACACTGCCTGCACTTTCATTCAAGCTGAACTCTTTGGATGAAAACAGCTTCTCCTGACAAAAAGTCATATTTTTACGATTAATATAAAACAACCTTATTTTTAGATGGCTGACCACATATATTTAAAACGGGGTTTCAAATAATTTTATAGATTCTAGGGTTCTGGTGTTTGATGAGAATATCTTTCTGTTGCAAAAATGTTGCAAATGCAAAAATAAATCAAAATGTAAAACATTTATTCATGGTTTATGCATTCACATGCTCCTCAGATGGTCCCATTTCCTGAGTTGGGAAGTTGTTCTTCTGACTTTGATGTGTTCATGAGCTTTTAAGTCATAATGTGGAAACATGAACGCTACAAAGAAGATGCGCTGTATTTTGCCCCAGACTTGTTGCTGCACCAGTACATTCCCTAGAACCTGTGCTATGCAATATGTGAATTAGTAAAAAGCTGCCATATTCCTGCATATATGACGTCAATTTTCAGAAAGTCATGTACCAAACTTTTCACCGACTTTCCAAGTTGTTGTGCTGACTTGAGGGGGCGTTCACATGAATTTTCCTAATTGGGAAGTCATTTCTCCGATTATTCTGACACCACATGAATGCCACATTACGTAAACATTGCATTATGGCATTATACCATCCGGTTTAGATTGGGCGCCGTAAACGCACCCTTCTCTTATCTAATCTTACAGCAACTCCTTCATAGTCATAGCAATTCTCATCCACCTACAATCTCGTGTACACACATACAATAAACATGCAGTCTCTGAGATCTGATACCGACTGCCTCTCCTCTCTCTCAATTCGTCATCCCTCAGTGTATCAACCAATATCTCTCCTTTTCCTCTGCTGATACTCATCCCTCCTCCACATGACACAATGAGAGATGCCCTTGATACCAAACACACACACATACAAACGGAAACACACACACACACACTGATTTTTGCTTTTTGTCAGTAATCAAACCCCTTACAATAGATCTACTGACACACAAGTGCAGACAGCAATTGTGCTTGGGCATCCATAGCTTGGCAGTCTTGTTATCTGATCTCGCAGGAGGAGGGAGAGAGTTTGGTTTGACTCTTCTGAAATACAGGTTTACTGTAATCTGTGGAGGTTGCTGCAGCTGCTAAGACACTGCAGATGCCTGAACGCGCTCAGCCACTGTGCCTCTTCCCTATCCCTGTGTTTGTATATGGGTGTTTGAGTGTTAATGCACAAAATGCACATCAGGTATCTGAGTGATAACAATAGAGAAAGAATGCATGTAGGCTTTGTGTGCAGCTGTGTACATGTCTGCGCATGCATGCATATATGCCAAGCTGGTGTGCTGAAGATTCATCTCATATACTGCCGGATGAAAACCCGTCAGCCACATCGTGCCTGTCAGTCAACCTGTATGGATGGCTGTTGGGTTAGCCAGGTGGCTCCCCTCTGGGACAGAGGAGCTGGGAATAGCGAGGGGCCTGCTAAGTCACAGGGGAGGAGAAATAAAAGGGGAGCAACAGAACATGGGGGTAAGGTTGGATGAGAAAAGGTAAAAAAGGAGAGAATATTTGAAAGGGGAGAAGCAGAGGGAGAAAGTAGACAAGTTCAAAGAAGGGGACAAAACAGGGGACATGAGCTAAGAGGAGATGCAAAAACCTTTGAGACATTGAGAAAATGGAGGAATAGCAAATGAAAAGGACGAATCGAGTTTACAAAGGATGGAAGGCAATATCCACTGAGAGAGAAAAACAGAGTGACTCATATGATTCATGGGTTAGAGCAGCAGCAGACAGTGAGGCTATTGAAGAGTGAAACAGGCAATAAGAGAGAAATAAAGAAAAAAATATGAAAAAAAACACAAAAGCTAAGATGCGGGCGAGGCTAGGGGTAATTTGCTCCAGGGTTGTTTGAGTCCCTGCCTAAGATGTCACGGCATGGCGCCCATGCCCGACAAAACCGCCTCTGATGGTATTAAACTGGGCCTTTGGTGTGTCCGTGCCATTGCCGTCACCCGCCCAGGAGAAATGTTCCTGCTGCTGTGGCACGAGCCCAGCAAACCCTGCAGTGGATTAACTACAGCCTGGCACACACACACAGATACACACACACACACACACACACACACACACACGCATGCACGCACGTACACACACACAATCTGCTCTGCTGCGTCAGCTCAGCACATTTGCATTCCATTAGGTCTACCTATGGCCACACACCTCCACACTCACGCACGCACACACACACCACCATGGTGGAGAGCTGACAGGTGCTGAAGGAAGTGTCTGGGTGCTGTGGGGATGAGACAGTTGCTGATGATGGAAACGATTTCATGTCTTGCAAGAACAGACTGAGACTGACAGATATAAAGAGGTGGAGATGGGAAGAAGAGAGAGTAAGAAAAGAGAGAAACAAACAAACAGTCAGTATACGGTTCTATATAAACATTAAGTTAGGACGTACATTCAGTTCAAGGCCAAACTTTCTGTCTTCTTTGCATATATCAACCCCCATCTGAGGAAGTGACACTGACGTTTGACATGTCGGGGAATGCCACAATCTTATAAGTCAGCAGTTCTTTTTTTAACCTCAGATGGAGCTTCTGCATACAGAGCAGACACGTCCTGTTCATACAAGTTGACATCTTTGAAAGAAAAACACAGCTAATGTACTCTCATCTCAGTGTAATTAAGATTTTATTTATTTTCAATCTAAATGAGCAAACTAAGTTTATCAGCTGCCGTCTCTGAAATCCACTTGTTTCTCCCTCGAGAAATGCATCTCAGTCCACCGTTTATGGCACAATACCACTGGGTGCCATGACTCCCACCGACAGACTGAGCGGAGAGCCAACTACTGGACAAGAGACACAGAGAAAGAGAGCGAGGGGCCAGATTAAAACAGGGGGGTAGAGAATAGTAAACAACTGCAACTGAATGACTGCAGACAATGCCCTGCTTTGTGTCATGTCTTGGTCATATACAGTGAGTGGGAGGCTGGGATCAGAAGTAGCACAACAACAACATGTTGCTTGTTACAGTACATGCCCACTTGCTATCCTATGTAATTCATTAGGCTGCAGCAATGACTTGGCAGAGTCACAGCGTAATCGCAACTCTGTGTGATCTGGACTACTGTGCATGTGCACAAATCTCTGAAATTCTTGTACACAGGACAAAAATCAATCCAAGGATAGATATTTCAGCATCTGATTAAGTTTAATTTCAGACAGTTCACCTTAATGGTGTTCCTGACTCATTATAAACAAGGAGAGTGCATCGGTCTGAGCCTTCCTTAGCACTGGCTTATAGCACGCATCGAGAACATTGTGTCACTGAGACAGTGTGCTCTGTGCAATTTTTTACGGCAATAAAAACTGGCAGCGCTCTGATGATATCATTAGCAGGGGACCAGATTGGTAGGTGGGGGTTGGATGATGGTTCACGATACAATCCACTGTGTGGCAACTGACCAGCCGCAGAGCCCGCAAGGCACGTCTCGCCTTTCCTGGATCATTAAAAATGCATCCCCCAGGGAGGATCAGATGGCACAGAAACAAGCAAACAAAAACACCACTGCATTAATAATGGAGTGACTAAGCATGCACAAATACGCACATACCCAACCCCCGAGTTTGGAGTAGTTGTACCTGTCAGAGATAAGAGAGGAAGGAAAAATCCATTCATGGCTTGATTACGACACAAAACACTCAATTTCTAATGAATGTTTGGGCTGTTTATGACCATTTACATTGACTTTTTGACAACAAATGCCCACAGTACGTAATGATATATAAAGCCGCACAAGTCCTGCATGCTTGATAATTTGTAAGGAGTCTAGCTGTTAGTCAAGATTTTCGATTTAGCTGCCTGAAAAGAAGCTTAATCAAAATACTGTCTAATACCGACTGTCGTTCTGACTGAGCTCAGCCGCTGTTTTTGCTGTTCTAACCAGAATGTCAGCTGTTATATAGCTGCTGTCACAAAGCGTTGGAACTCTTTCCTAAAAAAAAAAAATCCTGCTCTCTCCCATTATGCCCAACCATAGATTATAATAATTAGAAAGTTGACAGCCAGCTTCACTCAGTTCACAGAGGGAAAACATGAGAATTCAGTGCAGAAAGGAGAAGAACTGGGTGCTCAAGAGCTTACCACTTGAGAGATATTAGGAAAGTCCTGTAATGCAAATAGTATAGCAGCTGTACTTTTTTTTTAGCACATCTACAACATCTGTCATTGGGACTTGTATGCCTGCAAAACAGATTTTCATCTAAAAAAAACATCTCCTGCAACAATACACTATGCTGAAGGAGGCTAAGCTGTAGCTGTTGCGGTCCTAAATACTATTTACAAATGACATTGCCAAAGTCCATGTCAGCATTG
The DNA here is from genome assembly GCF_963924715.1 of Thunnus thynnus. Lineage (NCBI taxonomy): Eukaryota > Metazoa > Chordata > Actinopteri > Scombriformes > Scombridae > Thunnus > Thunnus thynnus. The sequence continues at coordinate 19,795,882 of NC_089531.1, read as the reverse complement.
GGTCCAAAATTCGAGCTATGCTGTTACACATATATCAGCCAGAAAGACAGACTGCCCTAAAGTGGAGTAATCCTTTCCATCAGAAAACACGGTCAGAAAGCAAAGTTCCTGGCTAGAGGCCATCTCATTTCAGCTTGTGAAACACAAGACTATATGAGGTGATGCTCCAGATAAGGATGCTGCTAGAATCATGGAGATCTTTACTGTTGATGCATGTAGAAAATAACATGGTTGGCTTTAAACTGAAGTTACTTCTTGACAAAAAGCTGGGAGCCTCCGTTTGTCATGTTGTGTATTAAGGGCAGTCAAATGAGCTCCCGAATCATCAAGAGAAATAACTGTCTCTTAATGCCTGGCAAGTCTGTGGAATGGCACTGGAAGGGTGTTGGTTGGCATTTTTCTCTGGTTTTAAGCATCAGCGACTTTGTCTTTATGTTCTTTCATGCTCCAGTAAAGTACAAGATGAGTCTCTAAATTGGATTGATGTACTGCACCCTGAGATGTAAGCCTGCATACGGCAAAAGTACACAGAGAATATGTGTGTAGGTTGTTTTTGCAAACGAATGTCTGTAGTGGAATCTAATCTGCCAGCATGAACATATCATTCTGAGCCAAATGAATCAGTGACCTCATATCCCCCTGTGCATACCATACATCCTTCTTCAAATTCAAAATATACATCAAGAAATATTTACACGACACAGACATTTATACACCACAGAAAAATAACGAGCGCAGCCATCCCTTATATGCTGCAGAACAAAAGACATTCATAAAAACGTTCACAGTCTCGCCAATATGAAACAATCGCCACAGAGAAGAGGAGTGACACACATCTATCATATTGATTATGACTCTGAGCTCAGATCCATGCTATTCAGCATTCCACCAACGGTGCAGCAGCAGAATCTAATGGACAAAACGCCAGTCTCTTTGATCTAGCAACAGACAGCATGCAGAGCGGAGGGGCTGATTACAGAGCCACTTCAGCGGCCATTTAACCGGTGCTCCACTCATCACTTCCGCTTAATTCCATTAAGGTATCATAGTGTCTCGACTGATGAAAATGCGGTTCCTCTACAGGCACAGAAAGTATAATTAAAAAGACGATATAAATGCCTTTCACGTAGAGAGCGAGAGGAAAACTAGAGGAGACTGTCACAGCAGAGTGCATGCAGGGGGAGACGACCACTTCTGTCAAACTCCTGGGGTGCGGTTCGACAAGGAGAGAAAACAAACATAATGCAAGAAGTCAGCAACAAGTGTGAGATGGTTAAAGGCTTCTTGATCTGTGTGCGATCAAGGCAGAACATTTCAAAACCCAGAGAGAACCAGACAGAGGAAGTGAACACTGGCTGAGATGTGTGCGAAACCTTCAGATCAAGTATCGTTTTCTCAAAGTCATATCAGCTGCACAGAACATCATAGCTTGAAAATAGTGCATCAGAAGATTGTACCTACTTCAATACCTCTACATCAGTCTAAATGCCTCAGACCGAACTACCGACTTAGAGGTACTGATGTCAAGAATAAAAACCAGTTGCTTGAACGAACATGAGTCTGATTCGTTTCTGTAGGTCAGCGCCTTGCGTGCAGCCTGCCTTCATCTCAGCTAGCCCACAGCAGTCGCTACTCACTGGGTCACAATCTTACAGTTGAGTGAAGGGATGTGGAAATAATCTTTAATAAGAAAGAAATCTATAAAAAACATGTATCTGTTGTGTTAATAACTAGATTTCTAAACTCAAAACCAGTGAAATCACCATAATGATAGGCTTCTTTGAGCAGAAAAAAATACTGTCCTGTGTTCATCTGGCATTTATTATTCTCAAACAGAAGTAAGCGTTCATGTTTACAAAATGTTGCCAAAAGCTGATTGTGTGTCTTCTTTTCCCAGTGGCTGCCATGATGATTTCTAAAAACAATTAAGGTTTCAAAGCTAGGATGTTGAAATGATTTATCTGCTTTACAGAGCAGGACTAAGAAATATTACATGAAGAGGAGGGAGTATAAAAGGAGTATAAGATTAAAAGATGGTGGGTTTTTTTTTTTTTCCTTTTCCAAGGTCTTCTCTGCAGTCTCCTCCCACAGGGGTCAAGCTGGACTCGTGCGGGGCCGAGGGCTGAGAAAATAGCTTTGTCTCTCTCACTATATAGACGAACAAAAGACAGAACCCTGTTTGTTCCTCGTGTGCTGAGAGGAGGTGGGCGTATATCAGAGAAGTGGGAGGGGTGCATGTCTAATTGTGCGTGCGTCTGTGTAAGGCGGGGTGAGGGGGTGGCAGCGCCTCTCTTGAATATTCCATATGATAAACGAGCGTCAGTCCTTTTCATAGAAAACAGGAGCCTTGAAAAGACAGACAACAACAGAGGAGCATATTCCCTGTCTGTTTGACCTAAATGGGGTAACAAGCTTTGTAGTCCTCAAATTCTCTTTATAGTGACAGTAAAATTTGCAAAATTTGTCTCAAGAACCCATTTTTACAAATTGTCAAAAATAGGTTTTGTAGTATCTTCAATGAAATAAAAAATGCTTAGTAGCAAAAACAGAAATATACTGTATGTTACTTAGATGCTGTGTTTAAGCCTGATAATGTAAGAACTGAACATGAATCGTCATCAGTAACTTCAAAAAAAGTGATGAACACGGTGATAAAATGTTATTTTGATGATCTGATATCCTTTTGGAAATGTGTGCTAGTGTTCATGTGTGTTTTCAGACACGTGTGGTGACACCTGAGAGGGAGGCGCGAAAGGACACATTATTTCAGAAAAAGTACAGGGTAATTAGTGAGCCAACATCACGTTTTCACCTCAGAATAACTGGGCTAATTGTCCTGGTTCGCTACAGCATGTTCATGGGATTGTTCCTCAACCTGTGGCATGTTTGTGTTAGCTCCAAATCCTACATACATACATACATACTACACTTCATTCTCTCAATCACCACCCTTCATATGTTTAATCTACACAACACCACACACACATCTTAAAAATAAAAACAGATTTCACTGACAAATTAAATAGAAAGCCTCAAAATGAATGGGGCGACCTAAAGCATGTTGTTTACTACTAAAAATTTTAAGCTTAGATTCCAAATGCTTGAGGATAAAGAGCGAAAAATATTTCTTATAATCTTCCAAATCCATCTTCCCAATCCACAACCAACACTAGCCTCATTGTGTCCAACTCAGGACTGAAAACAGTATTGAAAGACTTCAAGGTAGATGATATAACAAATTTTAGGGAAAGATATATCTGTAGACAACAACAAAAAATCTCTAAGAAGAACAGGCATATTACCAGTGACATGAAACTCTGTGGGAAATTGGCATCATGGTTGCATTTTCACTGTAAACAAAGACCTTGTTGTTTCGTAAGTACAAATCTTATTGTGGTGTAATTACCATCTCTCCCTCCTCCGTGAAAACACTGTATGTACATGAAATCTTTAGCCATATGTCTACTGATATATCACTGAACATAGCAGACACAACATGATTACACATGAGACACGCACACTAGGTCAACTCTATGCTATATATACAGTATATTTGACAGATTAACGTAGACTCTGCCGCTGTAACATACAAAACATCCTCATCAAATAGTCAGATGAAAGGCTTCCTGATTTAAAAGACAGCGACGAGACTGCTTGAGAAAAACAAACACAGCATCTAGTGTGAAAACTGTGTGGGTGCAGCACCAGCATGACTAACACATGCACAGATGTTCTGCTTATGAACACGTCGATTTCCCTACAGGGCTATGCTTTGACCCTCAAACTCTGAATCGCAAAATAGCTACAACCCCTCCCGTCAGAGAGCAACAGCTATAAGATATGATAATTTTTATCTATTTTATCTACCATGTGGCAGAACATTGTAACAGAAGAGGGATCTCACTATAAAGGTCTTGCAATATAAGGATTACTACAGTCAGATCATTTTATCATGATCATATACATTTACATTTACAGCAACACATTTTTATGAGGTCATAAAAATGTCAGTGAAAACCTGAAAGCTAACAACAATGAGTAGTATATATAACTATAAAAGCCCATAAAAAGGAAGCACTGAATACAATATTTGCTCTCTGATGTTTTAACCTACTTTTGATAAGAGCTGCACAAGGGCTTTTATGTTGGATTGTGTTTAGTGTGTTTACACAATTTAGGCTTCCACAACAGTTCTGTACAGCACCCAACTTACTATAATCGGAGCAGTGCTGAAGCGAATCTTCCTCTTTGTAGGGATGTCGTCTTTGTTTTCTTCTGGCAGACCAGGAATCTCTGTCAGATCAGAGCCCGGGTCATAGACAATATCTTCGTCATCTCCGTAGAGGTCATCCTCAGGATCTGTGCAGCTTTCCCCCCAACCTTGGTAACAGGCGTCCCCGTCTGCATTAAAAATCACTCGCTCATTCCCAGTGTATTCCTCATCGGCTTCATCCACCTGGTCCTTGGGAGATGCAGAGGGTTTGTCTTCCTTTGTAGCATCCCCGTCCTCCTGGCTCTCCCCATCTGGTGTGGTTGGGGTCAGCAGAGGCTCAGGGGTGGTGTCCTCAAAAGCTTTGTTGGTAATCACATCATCATCTCTAGATTTAGAAGCCTTGGACACCATTAGATCCTCAATATATTTTTTTGTTTCTGAGGGTTTCTCCTCTTCTTCACAGGATCCATTGACCTGGCTTCCATTAGTGGTGGTGCCAGAGAGTTGCCGTCTGTCTCCGCCTGCAGTTTCACCAGGTTTGTCTTGGGTTTCCCCCTGTTGTGGAACTGGTTTCAACTCTGCGGTCTCTGCCCCAGGACTGGGGCTCAGGAGGTCCTCAGAGGATGAAGATGTGGGCAGCTTTCCCCCTATCCTGCTCCGATAGGTTCCCTGAACTGGAGATTGTCGTGAATCATCCTCACTGACATCACCTCCCTGGCGGTGGAATCCGTCTGGTGAGTACAAGGCCCGTCTGCTGACTCCTCTGTGGGGCACACCCTGGTTGTGTTGGTCGGCATTTTCAAAAACAGCACTGAGTTGACTAACAGTTGGCGAGGACGCCTCTGTTCTGGAGCAAAGTGAGTCCAATGAGTCTGTGCTGCCTCGATTGGACCTCGAACCTCGCCAATCATCGAGGTGCTCATGGGAACCCCTTTTATCACGTCCGTAGGGAAAGACTGGTGATTGGGACTGGTCACGTGACTGCTGTTCAAACAGCTTCCTGGTTTCAGAGAACTTTGCTCCAGCACCTCCAACCCTTTCAGTTGATGAGGAATGCTGGAGTTTTATCACAGATCCGTCAGCCTTGTTGATGAAGTTGGTTGGCTTGACCATCTTCTGTGGCGAGGATTCATCTCGACCCCTTGTCTTAGCTGTTGCATTTTCTGTGCCCATCTGCATGAACATGTCCTTGATGCGGCTGACATGGCTGCCATACTGGCGCCCCCTCGGTTGCTTCACCCGTTCGAGGTCTTTGGGCTTAGAGTCTCCATCAATCCGAGGCTGGTCAAAGGCCTTCTTGAGTGCCTGAAACTCAGCCCGGTAGGCATTACGGTGGGGGGAGGCACTCCGGAGGCTGGTCCTCTCCCCCGAGGCCTCCGTCTTCAGCATGATGATGTCTTTGGATTCAGAGGGGATGTCAGCATCGCCGTGGCCTCATTAGAATGTGGGAGTGAGGAGTCTAGCTTGACCTACTGCAGTGATGTCTAATCTGATCCAGCTGATGTAGTTATATAGTTCCTTCAAGCCCGTTCACACCTGCAGATACAGAGACATTTAGTAACATGTATGATTAAGTGAGTTCAAGATATATGACTAAACATTCACACAATGACAAAATTATGGAAAACAAAAAGCATGATTACAAATCTTAAAGATTTGACCAACAACGACAGCATTCAGAAACATGGTGGTCAAATGAACTACAGATGCTGATGTATGACGTAAAAGCCCTTAGTACAAGGGAACTAGTTATGAAAGCCTATAGGACTCTAAAAGCACTCTGATTGTGTCTATTCAGCATTGCTGCACTGTTTACCTTCTCAAATCAATACTTACTGGAGACATCAGTATAACAATGTAAGCATCCTATGTTTAAACTGGTGCTATACTCTATGAAATAATGTGTTTTCTTCTTTGTTTCCTTCTCTCTATCTCTTCCCCTTCCTCTATTTTCTATAGTAAGCAGTGACCCTTGTACACTGCTACATCCCACGGCTCTCTAAACCAACACTGACATTATGGTTGTTCCTACTAAAATGTCAGCTCTCCTACAAAGCAATGCATTCCCGACAAAACCCGACTTCACAGAGAAAATGTTATTGAATGCACCAAAAGATGTCTTGATACCACCCATAGACAAAACATTTCATGAACCCAAACAGTTGCAGTTTAAATACTGAGATTATGTCTCTTCTCATTCCCATTAGTGTTGCATAAAAACAGGGTTAGAGCAGGTCGCAAGGCTAGAATACTAGTTAAATATTCCATACCCACAGCCATTAATGTTTAATCCTGTTTGGCAATGCATTACACAAAGAGGGTGATGAAATATGACACAATAAAGCTGAGATAAAAAAAACAACAACATTCATCTGGGACACAGAGAATCCATTAATCTAAGTTGTGTTTAAACACACAGTCTGGATGGTGTGGATGCAGCAGCAGCAGCAGCAGCAGTGGCTGAAACCTGAACGTCCTGATTCAGTATCCATCACCATGCTGGACTCTTGCCGGTCCATGATAACACACCTATGTGAAATCTTTGTGCAAAATGTAGACCTATCCGTACGAACATGAGGAACATCCTGTGCCTCTAGGGAGGATGATATCGCACAGAGGAAAATAAAGTTAGAGGTGAAGGATGAAAGATGAAATTGAGGCTTTAATATTGTGTCAGTGGGATCAGACGAACAGGCAGTGCCGCACATCAGCCACACCGCACACAACATGACAGCTCAGGTTTCCCCTCCTTCTCACACTGTTAAACATGTATTTATTTACATTTTTCCTCCTGTTCAGACCTCTGCAAATATATAATTATGATATATTGACCCTATGTGATTTTTTTTTAAAAAAGATCAAGTTGACTGTTAACCACAAACCACATCGATGTTGCTTCAATGTTACAAAAACAAAAGAGTCAGACTTACATTCATGGCTTCAGCTTCGCTTGACGCGTGATATAAATAAACTGTAATCCAGCGGGTAAACTCGTGGAAAATATCGATGCTCTCCTTGCAAAAGCTTTCGAAAATAACATTTCTCTCCCACGCTTGTAAATAGTCCGGGACGGAATCGCCGCTATAGAAACGTTTGGACACACTGGAGCCGCTACAACGCCATTGCAGGCAGTGCGTGATGCTGCCAGGCGCACAATAGGGGTGTCGGTGCAATTTGGCAGCTCATCTCACTGAGAGCTGCACTGTGGCTGCATTTGCAGGGCGGCAGCGTCCGGTGTACTCCTGCGGTATAGTAAAGTAAGCATACTTATCTGTAGTGATAGCCGGCGATTTGCAAATGTAAAAGCCTCATGTGACAGGTGTTAAAACCTGAACTGCAGTAATGGTTTGGTCCGATAATCTGCGCTGCGCGGAGGGGGTTTCAGAGAGCTGCAGTCTAGCATAAATACCAGCACACAGCAACTGTAACTTCACTGGCTGCTCATTTTTCATCAATGGGGCTTGGGTGGGGTAGAGAGGGTCAACGGCCACTCAGGTTATGTGATGGGTTTTCAAATTAAGGTTGCACAAAGTGTGGTGGGAGGACCACCAGGGGGGCTTGAGGAGTGTAGATGGGGGTATAGCTCAAAATGAAGCAAAGTTTGATTTCACTGTTGATTCATTAATTATAGCTAATAGGGCTGCAACTAAACATTATATGCATTATTCTTTTTTAAATTGTTATTGTTTTCTCTATTAATCAATTAGTGTGTGAAATGTTTGAAAATAGTGAAAAAAGTGCCATTTCGATTTGCTTGTTTTGTCCAACCAACAGTCCAGAATCGTAAGATATTCAATTCATTGTTTGAAAAACATCAAATTCTCACAATGGAGGAGCTGGAACGAGACAATTTTGGCACTTTTCCTTAAAAAAATGACTTAAACAATTAACCGACTATCAAAATAGTTGCCGAATAACTTTCTGGCAATCGACTAATCGATTAATCGACTAATGGTTGCAGCTCTACATAAATTAATCTAAAGAGAGAATATGGATAAATCATCACGAATGCCATTCAAGATACTGATGGAGCTGGTCATTAATTCAAGCTTTTGGACAGAAAATATATTAGATGGATCAAACCAATGCAATTAAATTAAACTCCCTACATAAGTATATTAAAGTTGGCTACAGAACACAGTCAACATGACTAAATGCATATTTTAAAAAATGCAGTGGTTTCTAAAGTTTGCAGTCTCTTTCCCCAATTACTCTGCGAGCATTAATATTTTAACAGTCTTATATGAGAGAAGATTGTAAAGAGAAAGTGTAATAATTCTAGCGGGCTGGATCACATAGCAGTCAACAGACACCGCCAAAAGCATGGGACTGAATTCATGTGATAAAGCACCAGAAAGGAAGCTTTGTTAACATCCTGATATGTGATTAATTTAAGACACAGCACAGAGTTTTATAACAGATTTTGATGTGTTATAATACACAGTACTGTTGCTTATCTACCTACTTTGTAAGCACAACTTATTAGTGTAAAGGAATCTGGAGAAGGAACATGAAGCCTAAATGTGTAATCAAAGTATGATATAATTTATCAGATAAATAAACATGTGCTACATTAAACATCGAAAAAAAAAACAACATTGAAAGACATTTTTATGACTTGAATCTTATTTGTCACCTTTTCAACTAAACCCCATGATATAAATCTCATTTATAAATGTGTGCAGTCATAACAGCTGCCAAAATATGCCATCTACATTATTATGCAACCATTTCAGTTCACGCTGAACTCACTTAAAGCAGACGTGGTAGAGTACAGTAGGCTAGTATTTTCTTACTATTGTCACTTATTTCCTGCACTGCTGCGCTGCTGCAACCATCTTGAATTTTCAGAAAGTGAAATATGATATAAAATAGTGTTTCTTTGCCATGGAGGTCTGCTTTAACTGCTTTACAACAAGAAGCAGAACAGCAGGAGATATTGTTTTTCCCAACAGCTCCCATTGCTGAATATGACCCCAGAAAAAATATGGAGAGTGAGAATTTAGCATATTGCTTTCACTACTCAAAACAAGCAAATTTAGGACAATCACTGTGTAAATTGAATCTAATTGCAAACTGTGCTGAAACAGAAACAGCCAATGAAATCAGTCCAAATCACATTAAACATGCGTGCCACTGTTGCCTCTTGCCAAGAGGTAAATGCTGCATTTCGCCAGTCTTCATCACTATGCATCTTGGTGCATGCATAGACCTATAATGATTGTTGTGATTCATACAGCCCAAACACAGGCTATGTGAAGATGTTGCTAAGCAACCTAAAAATAATCCTGAGGGGATAAGAGGGAGGGTGAGAGAAGAGAACAGCCATGCACTGCGGAGCACAGTGGATGGATGGCATCATGTTTATCAGCAGCAGAGAAAGCCATGAATCCAGTTTCAAACGTGCCTTTATCAAACAAGATGCATGCAGCGTCCACTGTCAGCATGATAGCCAGAATTAGGTTGCTCTTCTGCAGGATCAAAGTGCTCTCTTAGTGGTAGTCAACATCAAGGGAGCACGAGGGGTGAATTAAGGGCCCCGCAGCCCTTTTTAGCAGGACTGACTGGGAGCCAAGGGGGCAAAACATGACCATCTGTCTGCTAGGACTGTCTCTGCAGGGGGTCTGAACAGATTGGAGGAGACCTCTCAAACGTGTCTTTGCCCTCATACAGCTGGACTTAAGAGGTCAAAAGCTGGGTGATGGCGTGTGTTTGTGTATGCATGTGTGTCTCAGTGGGCGTGTCCTGATCCAAATTCAGGGGGGCATGCATCAGCAAGGAATAATCAAGCTGTTGAATGCAAAAGAAGTGAAAGAAGCCACTTATTTGATTGTATTATTTTAATGCATCTTTGATAATTAGTAAGTGATAATGATATAACCCCTGCATGGCTGTCTTAGATCACAATGAGACAGACAGGCCAGTAGAATGACAGAGAGATGGATACACTGGCAGCCTCTCCTTGTGTTTATTTTTATTTATATGCTGTAATAAATGAGTCAAGATCACACATTTGCTGAAATAGTGGCGCTCCATTTCTGACCCAGATCGTGTTTTTTTTTTTTTTTTTTTTGATGACAACCATCTTTTTCCATCCAGATGTTCAGCCAATGAGAAGTCGTGCTGCTTCCAGTGAAGGAAGGAGGCGGAGGAAGGAATGCTGCAGGATGCTCATTATTATGGCTGTCAAACCCAGTGGCGATTAGAAGAAAAAAAAAAACATCCTTTTTCATGTAAGATTTGCGAGGATGATAAGCAGGATGTCCGCTGCAGCCGTCGCAGTATGGCTGGGCACGGGTACGTATCGATTAACTTGGGAAATATCCCGATATTTTTCATGCGTTTGCCTTTGATGCGGCATCTATGCTAGTTAGTTAGCCAGCTGGCTAGTTAGCCTGCTGCTGTGTAGCTGCTCCACTCATTTTTTCCAAGCAGAGGAGGAGACATGGAAACATGGCTAACATTAGACAGCTATACCGTTATTCGGGTGGAGTGCCTAAAGCGTTCAACCTCAAATTATGCTTTGTACTGTAACTTAAATGAAGAGTATATAGCTGGTTTTCTTGCTAGTTATGTATGTTACCTTTGGGAAAAAAGCCAATTTTCCCAGGCCTGTGTTTATATGTAGACTACCAGGTGAGTTATAATGCCTAATTAAGTAGCTAATGTTAGCGGCTCAGGTTATCATTAATTACATGTGGGGAATATTAAAGCGCAGTGACAGCGTGCTATTGTTACAGCTGTTTATCATCATGTTGTATACACATTATTCCAAGACAAATATACATGCAGTTTGCCAGTTTATAAAGAACACCTACCTACATGAAGGTTTTAATGCTCAGTTTCTGTTCAGGTGGTGCTTACCTTATCCTTAATGATAAAGACCACAAACCAACCCAGAAATGACAGAAATCTTGCTGTTGTATGGACTCCAACTTCAGTTTGAAGAGACAAAGACAGAATTAGCTTACTATGACCTTAAAACAGAGCAACATTAAATGACTCATGTCTTAGCAAGACTTTAAAAAAACTTGTCAATGCTTTTATCTTTAGTAGGGATCAATGTTGTATTTAAAAAGTTACTCAGACAGCTGCACTTTAGTCAGTCCGCACTAAGACCAAAGAAGTGGACACATCAGTCTAGTTCTTAGATCTCTACACTGAATTCCTGTGTGTCAAGTAATTCATTTTAAAAGAATACTATATATGTAATAATTTTTTTGGTTTATAAAGCACTGAATGACTCTGATCTGCTCCAGGACAGGTTTGCTTATTGTACCCAGAAAAGAGTTCATTCAAATCAAGGTTTTAACCTTTTAAATGTCATTCTTTAAATTCTCCTGTTTATTCTGTTTTATTCCATTCTAGCTCTACCTTATCTGTTCAGAATATTATTTATATGCCTTTATAGGTTTTATGTAAAACTAGAGATGCACTTACCGATACTGGTATTGGATATTGTTCCAATACTGACTCAAATAGTCATTATTTTAATATATAACAATTTAAGATATTTATATCTATTTGATTTATATATATGTATTTATTTGTCACATTTTGTTTCACAAAGTTAGGAAAGCAGTGTTTAAGTCAAGCCTGATTTTGCGTCACACATAAAAGAATGATCCCAGTTTGAAAGGTATACAAATAAACTTGCCTTTCATTGTTGCAACTGTTTTAGAAGGTTTTTGATTGAATTTAAAGGTTTACTATGCAGGATTTTCCTAAAAAAACAATGTTTAGACTCCTACAAAAATAATCCCTCTCAGTCATCAATCATGACTCACTAGAAGTGTGTGGCGGTATATTTATCTGCAGACACCCTGCTCTCTGCCTGTATTTTCTTATTTTTTTAATTATTTTTCTGTGTTCAGGACGCCTCTAGGCGTCAACCTTCGGGCAGTGGGTGTGTAGCCTCCAGCCAATAACAGCACGCAGGGTATGAGGTAGGGACTCGTAGCGTAGCAACCAGGTTACATCACCGTCTTCCGTTTCTCTTCTCCACTCTGCTCTCTGTCTCTGTGTCATTGATGTATAAAGAGCAGCAGGTCTGTGTGTCTGCTTGATTGAGGGCAGGGCTTAGCTACACACACGCAGAGCAGAGAGGCCACAGCGGACAGGATGAAGCTCTGCTTTCACGCAAAATCTGGCAATGCGGCACATTCCCACAGGGCTGTTTAGAGGTGTGGGCGTGTTTATTTGTGCTTAAGAATGTAACCGCCGTGAAACAATCAGAAAATAACGTTTTTTTATTTGATTACCGACTTTGTTCTCGCCAGCACTGCTCACTCTCTTCATTCACTCTCTAGCTTGCTCGACCACCACTACTCTGTCTCTCTCTCGCTCTGCTCTCAGCTCGCTCTGATCAAGCTGGGGAGGAGGGGCCAACTATGAATGCTGTGTTTACAAACACCAACCGACAAATCCTGCATAGTATACCTTTAATGGTAATTTTGGAGGCTGTAGCTTGTGGTGCTGTTGATATGTATGAGAGGTGTTTCTAACATCTCAGTATAATGCAATACAGTTCAACAGCACCACAAACTACAACCTCCAAAAATACCCATAAAGTTGAATCAACACCTCTAAAACACTTTCAACACAGAGTGAACATTATAACTTTCATGAAGGTAGCATTTGTGGCAGGGCTGTTATTAGACTGTATTAGTTGTAGCTAGGTGTACATAATAAACTGATTCAAATTGCTCTTGAAAGACACACTTGTTCCACTCATGCTTTTATCCATTGATCCAGTAGTCTACATTGTGCATGCCTATGATGCCAAACACACGGCTTTACATGAGAGAAATGTCCACATGGAGCGATCCATGGGCTTGACGCAGAGAAAAGCCTTGTACAGAGATGGTGAGTGGGTGTGTGCAGTGGTGCACTTCATGTGTTGACCCGCTGTCCCCTCCCCCGTCATAACACAGTGTCACGCTCAACTGGTTCCCCATTAATACTGGCATTATTGTTTTCAGTTGTCTGCTGTCCCACAGACTTGGCACTCTTAGTTATGCTGTAACAGCAAATTGCTGAATTTAAATTTTGTCTAAACCTTGTCCTTGCTGGAAGTAGAATTTGTCTTATATCATTAACAATGAAACAAAGGTCTATTTCTTCTGTTTAACATTGATTCAACACTGCAGATGACACAGAACTTCTCAACAAGGCAAATCAATGATTTAACTTACCTTTATAGACAAATTTAAAGTCCTAGGAGGTTGAACTAGCTGCTTTGTGTCCGTTCTTGTCCTCAACCATCGGCTTCTGGTTCTTGTGACACTACTTTCACTTCCAGGTCTGTGTTTAGAGAGAAAACTCATCAGGGGCAGAATACCAAAGCCTGATCCCAAACAGTAGCAATCCTTGTTGTCTCTGCTTCCCCGCTAAACACCAAAGAAGCACATGCGTTCCTCCTGACCGAACAACATGCACATACGAAGCTGATTCAACAGAACCAAAGGACTCCCTCCCTTGTCTCTGTATCAGCTAGCTAGAGGCCTCAGCTAGCTGGAGCCATTAGAGGGACAAGGGTGGTTTATTCTCTGTAAGTTGCCAGTGGCATTTTTAACTAAGGCATCACTCCTGAGACTTCAGTTAGTCCAAGGTCGGCCCAGAAAAGCATAATTTCTGGTTAGCCATTTCCACATCCCCCCCCCCAAGGCCTGTTAGTGATCCATTATGGCGTTTATGGGCATGCGGGCCAGTTTCAAGAACCGAGCATGTGTGATTATATGAAATTTATAGAGAATACTTGGATGCTAGTATGTATGCTAGCACAATTATCAGTATGCAGAAAAATGTAGCTTATTTTATGTATCACCATGCTCTCGTCTGTGTCTACATTTGGCCTGTAGCCGGAGTAGCCAGGTGAGTCTGCAGTGGACGGTTTAGTATTAACCTTTAATTGGTGATGTATTATGTACAGGAGGAGAGCTGCAGTTCATCATCTCGAGATGGCCTGGCAGAAAGTCAGGCCGCCACAAATAATCAGATCTGATGCTATTAGCAGAGCCGCGGCGTAGCTTAGTCAGTGATCTTTACTTACACTGGCTGGTCTTTAAATGGAAGTGAGAGTGAAGAATTGTATCCAAGGTGAATGTGAAACACAGTCCAATAGGAACCTGTAAGCTAGACCAGCTAACATTAGGTTTCCATGAGTGTGTGTTAGGCCTAAATGTTTGTTGTCGAATCAAAGCTTCAGTGTTGATTGACTAAAACACATTTAAACTCCCATAGGTCATTTCCTATTCCTCAGACCATTAGGAGAGACCAGGCCATCTGGGCTCTCTCCTAAGTCCTGCCTGTCTCATCTGTGGATGTGTCACAAATGTTTACACCACATCGAGTCAGACCGCGACTAGAATAAAATAGCCACTACTTGACCTTGAGTGAGAATGTGTTGCCGTTGGTCCTTTTGTGTGGTGAAGAATTGATGAGGCCCAATGCGTCGGGTAATAGAATCTGAGCGCGCGCATTCAGAGTGGGATTTGCGAATCGACCGAAGTCATCGCAGAGGGCAGCACCAGCGTGGTGAGACTGGATGAGGTTTTATTCTTGGTTTCTGAATAACCTAGATCCTAATGTCATGGGGGCAGTTGTAGCAGCAAAAAGAGCTATCCCAGGGATTAGCCATGCTCAGGTGGTTCCCTCAATCTGTCCTTGGAAAAGAGATGTGGATATAACCTCAGGTTTCTATATGTTACACCACATCAAATGTTCGCTAAATACTATTGATTGTATCTAGCTGTGACTGAGCCCTTGGGGACATCAGACATATGGCCAGTTCAGCGTCTGTTAGTGGCCTCAGATGTTGCCGAGTTAAACATACATATGGGTCCGTTTCATAACTTTACCCTTTCAGCAGCTCATCAGTGCACTTTGATTACAGTTAGGCAATTTTGCCTTGTTGATGTGGACTTTCTTAATAATCTGCAGCTTGCTGTGTCACCTAATCTTCTTCAACCCCTTTGTGCACCATCGTAATAGATAACTCTTAACAACCAAAGATCACATGGTGACTTCCTCTGTCATGGACATGGATTAAGACGTAAATCCTGCTCTATTACTCTCTTCAGCGGAGATTCTCCCAGGAAATCAGCTTCCGTTCAAGGAGAGGGCTTAACATACTGTAGTTGAGACCCCTTCATGTATGATTCTGATGATAGTTATGTAGAATATGTCAGTTTGATCCTGATGAGAAGATGACGTAGGAGATAAAAATGGTGGAAACAAATCACATTTTGCCAGCGGGAAAGCAAACACACACACTCACAGCTTTCCCGTGCCTTCCTCTAGCTGTTTGCGTCTGGAGCTACGTGTCTGCAGGCAAGAGCAGTTCATTGCACAGATCTCCAGTTCTCTCTCCCTCCCTCCCTCCCTCCCTCACTCTTTCTCTTCCTACTTCTAGTTTTCTTCCTCATACACTCAGTCTCCCATGGTGATTAAAAGTTGAGTACCCCCCACCCACTGAGGGAGAAAGAAGGGGGGGGTGGAGGGGGGGAGTGAGAAAAGGAAAAATGCTGCACAAAAACGTTGAGAGGTTAAAAGAAGACAAATGAGCAAGCGGGGCGGTGGGGGGGGGGGGGGGGGGGGAGTGAAAGAGAGAGATGCAAAGAGAGCTGGGTAAAGAGGAGCTGAGGCACAAATCACCTCCGGTCTTACATTGTGTAAACTTTCGTTAAGAGGCTGCCATTTTCCTAGCGATGCCCTTCATCAATAAAGACTAAACGTTTGTGTTGGAAATGGAGTGGGGCTAAACAGGGAGCACAATGGAGACAGAGTGGGACACAGGCATCAAAACAACTCTATACTATCATTTCATTGGTGTAACAGTACAAAGGGGGAATTTCGGTTTTTGCATTCACTCTGGGCTTCTCTGCATACCTGTGTGAATCAAATGCGTTTACAATAGTGAAGCAAGCAGGCAAGAAAAGTAGACAAATCTCTCACTGTGAGCACTATAGATTCCCAATCCGGTACAAGTAACCCAAAGGTTTGCTGTATTTGTTTTCACCTCTATTAACGTCTTTTATAATTAGCGCTGCTTGTAGGTCATTAACGTTAACACACACACACACTGTTCTGCTACCAGGAGCTAATTTATTTTTTGTTCTCAATCTCTGTTTCAGTGGTCACCATCTTGTCGAGGTCGCATGCAGACCGTAACGTCTACCCATCTGCAGGAGTGCTGTTCGTCCATGTTCTAGAAAGAGAGTATTTCAAAGGAGAGTTTCCTCCTTACCCAAAATCAGGTACAACACAGTCACATCCACAGTTTTAGCACATTGTTGTAGTGCTTAATAGTGTTGAAATGTTTCATTATTTCCACAAAGAGTTGTTGGCACAATCATTGTATAAAGGCAGTAGTAGGTAGCAGCATTATCCATTTAATATTTCACCAGTGGAAAATGAGTAGCTACTATTGGCAACACATCCACAATTCTGCCAGTGAGTCTAAGTGTAGTAAATTGGTACTGACCCATAACAGAACATGGGAGTACACCTCATTAACCTGCTCTGTCTGCAGGTGATGCCAGCAATGACCCGATCACTTTCAACACCAACCTGATGGGCTACCCGGACAGGCCAGGCTGGCTGCGCTACATCCAGAGGACTCCTCATAGCGACGGAGTGCTCTATGGCTCCCCCACCGCAGAGCACGTCGGCAAGCCCAACGTCATAGAGGTGGGTGGTCGGACAACTTTCAAAGTGAAAAGAATAGAGATGAAGGCATTTGTGCAATTGTTTAATATGTCAAGGCAGGAAAAATGATTGATGATTTTTGTGCTTAAAGTGTTTAACAAAATGAAACCATTAAATTAAGTCAAGTCAAGTTAAATCAAGTTCAGTCATTTAAATGGAAGACAATATCATGTACTTTGTAGTCTTTGCCAGGGCACACATAAAAGTAATAGTAACACACATTTAAATTTGATTATAGTGAACTCAGCTATTTTTTATGCATTCAGTAGTAGCATTATATGTTACACTCTAAGTCTTCAGACTTAAATTCCATTATGTATTTTATGCTTTCTTTGTCCCCGTAAGCTACTGTAGAAATTCTTTTCCCAAAAGGCTTAACGTTCCCAGCAGCGCACATGTGCCTCTATACGGTGTCTCAGTCGGGTACACAGCCTGTGTAGGGTATCTAGCTCAGCCTTGTCCAGGGAACTGCTGCCATATAAGCTGCACTGATCTGGGCTTAAACTTTCACCCCTGTGTGTTGCAGATTACTGCCTATAACAGACGCACTTTTGAGACGGCACGGCACAACTTGGTCATAAACATCATGGCCACAGAAGGTAAGAGGCGCCAGTATGAGAGCTTAGAGCATACAGAGATCAGACTGTGCAAATTCCATGATTAAATCTTGAGGGCACATTCAGTACTTGAGTCTAATGTGCTTTCCTAAAGAGAAAATTTTGCCTTTGATTACTTTTGTCAGCCACAACTGATCAATCATTTCTAACCAAGAACTAGAATGTAGTATGTGTACATTTTCTTGAGACACAAACATGTGCAGGCCACAGTAAAGACTATCTATTTATCCATCTATCTACGCAGTTGTCAATCACATGTGGGTTCTTGTCATTTGCCAAATTTGAAGTTGACAAAATAATCTCACCAAAAGGCCCATTTTGTAGCTGTTCTGGAGCTTTCAGTTACATCACATGATCTTCATCAGCAGATGGAGTATGCTGTTGTGGAGCTCATCCAGTGTTTTTAGGAAGAGGAAGTCCTAAAAGTGCTCAGAAAAATGAAAATTTGAACATCTTCAATTCAGCGACAATTTGCTAAACTCCATCTGATGATGAAGATTATGTGATATGATCAACAGTTCCAGATCAGCTACTAAATGGAGCTTGAAATGAGATTATTTTGACAACAATCTAAATCAGTATTGTTAGTCTTTGGATTAACTTCAGGATGTGTCTTAATTGATTGACTCTGATCTTTCATGAAGTATCAGTTCTGGTCAGCCATGATAAATCAGTATGATGTGTTGTGGCCTCTGTGAACAATACAGTCCTGTATTGGAATGTTATAGTTATGAAATATTTAAGTATTTCTATGGAAACCAGCTGTTCCTTTTCATCTCTAGAACTACACATCACATCTGTGCATCTGTATGTTTGCGTACTGGCTTGTTGACCAGTCACGGTACATGCAGTTCAATATAAATCAAGTCGAGTGAACGCTCAGCAGATGTTCGCGGCGCTAACGTGACATCACTCTTCCTATGCTGTGATGTCATCTGCCATCTGGCCCCAGACAGAGGCCAAGTCATAACAGAGTGGAACAGACACACAAGCGTCTGCTGGTCAGACTGTACAATCAAGATACTGTGATTTCATAGAGTCAACTATGCAGGAGTAATAAAGTAATAATGATGTCTTAGCCGGCAGAGCATCACTGCATCATCGCTCTTCTCAGGTTTAGGGATTCGTCCTCTTTTCCACTTCATCTTTCTGCCTTCCACCCTTTCCCCTTCTTCTAACCGTCTCGTCTTCATCCCTATGTACAGAGTTCCCCCTTCCCTACCAGGCAGAGTTTTACATCAAAAACATGAATGTGGAGGAGATGCTGGCCAGTGAGGTGCTGGGGGACTTCCTTGGAGCGGTGAAGAACGTATGGCAACCTGAGCGCCTCAACGCAATCAACATCACCTCAGCATTGGACCGTGGCGGTCGTGTGCCCCTGCCCATCAACGACCTGAAGGAAGGGTGAGGATAACATTTTAACTGTTGGAAATACTTTGAGTGCCTTTCATACCTGAAGGAAACTTGATCCAGACCTGAAAAGCTAAAATTACTCTTTTACTTTCCTTGTGTTTTTCTAAGTGCAGGATAAGTGTTTTGATTTAAGAATATTTCTTCCACATAACTCACACTCAAAAAGCATGAGGTCTAACAGTCTTTGAGATTCTCTGCATGAGCAACCTCTTCACCTGTCTCAGTCAAACAAATCATATATATTTTCCACTCACTCACACCATGCTGACATTTTTTTTTAATTAGGGCCTTGGGGATCCACTGTTCTCTGTAAAGTAGATGAGTACACTTGGCCGTCAGCACTGACAGACACTGTCAGTTGGTTTAGTTCAGAAGGGAATAGCCCACATGAACTGCCATAAGTTGTGCATCAAAGATTGATGCTGGCGTTTTGGAAGATGAAAGTATCTAGGAGAAGCCTCAGAGGAAGAGAAATGCTTCGACTAGCATGAACACGTAAAATGAGACTCTTCTCTTCTCTTGTCTTCTCTCATGCTTCCTATCTGACTGTCTCCTCCTCCTTTCTCTAGAGTGTATGTGATGGTTGGTGCTGATGTTCCCTTCTCGTCGTGCCTGCGGGAGGTGGAAAGCCCACATAACCAGCTGCGCTGCAGTCAGGAGATGGAGCCTGTCATCAGCTGTGACAAGAAGTTCAGAGCTCAGTTTCACATCGACTGGTGTAAAATTTCTCTGGTGAGGATTCTCTTGTACAGATTTATGTGATTTATGAAATGGCAGATTTTTAACGCCAAGGCAAGAGGGGAGCAAGTACACAACTCTTGCTTGTGCTACATAAGCAATGTTTTTGTCTAAGCATCGTCTCTGACACAGCTTTATCAGTGCAAACCCTCTGTATCACTCACAGATGCTCAATTAACTCATTTTTATTCATTTAGGTTGACATAAACAAAGTAGTCCCGGTATACATTACCCGTCCTGACCCAGGCACCGGGATCCTGCCTGAATTCGGGGTATACAATCCCCCGTCTGAGTCTCTAAAGAGCCGGGACTACTTTTCCGACTTCCTTGTCACGCTGGCTGTTCCCTCCGCAGTGGCGGTAGTCCTCCTCTTCATCCTCGGCTACACATTGTGCTGTCGACGGGAAGGGGTGTAAGTGTGCTTGGTCTTATATTTTCTTATGCAAATATTGCACCAAACACCCCAACAAACATTTCAGGAAAGCACAGAAACAGTATATGAGAGCCAAATTACAAATAGGATGGATAGTATAGGGCAGTTAACAGCAGGTAGATAAGAGCAATAATCTCGACTGGAACTGCAGCTTACCATTACCATCCAGTTGTATGATCCATTTATGTTCTCCATGAATATGTCACAGGTTTTTGTTAATTTCATCATGTGCATCTTGATGTTTTGAAGCATAGCCATCCTTCCATCATTCTCCGTCATTTACAGGCCGGGAGAGACGTGCCCCGTCGCTCGATCAATGTTCCACACCTCATCACCAACCATGTCCACTTTGTCTTTACCCAACAATCCATTCACTTGTGTGTAGATGTCTCTTTAACTATTAATATTAGTATTTAATTCATCCATTTTGTTTTGTTTCTAGGCAAAAAAGAAACATGCAAACACCAGAGTAAGTGTTTTACCTCTCCTGTGTTTCTTTATTTTGGGTCTGTTTCTGTCCCCCCCCTCCTCCCTCTTTTTGGTTTGCAGTTTTGTCATCTATGTTGTCATTGATGGCTTTTTCATAACCATTCATATGCTCATCTGTGTGTTGACATTCATTCATCCAATGGGCTGCTCAAAAATGTAATGACCAGATGTAGGGAATTAAGACTGTTAGCAGTAACAAAGTGCTTACAAATGTAAGAGACATTAATCTCTAGTCTCTCAATGTACCTAAATCTTGGAAATTAAAACATATCTTCCACTGTAAGTCAGACAAATCACACTGATAGGTAAGGGTTTATGTTATCTTTCAATACAAATGAATTGCATTATCAAATATTATGAATGTGTTTCAATAAATAAAGCATTGCACACGGGAGGGAACAAATTAAACACAAACGACCATGACAACAACACAAGCTCATTCATGTTAACTTCACTGCCTTTCCCGTCTCCAGCATCCAGCTGGTTCACCACAGCTCCATCCAGAAGTCCACCAAGGAGCTGCGGAGCATGTCTAAGAACCGAGAAATCTCTTGGCCCCTCTCCACCCTGCCCGTCTTCAACCCAGTCAGCGGCGAGGTGGTGCCGCCCATCCACCCCGACAACTACGAGACCACCAGCATGCCCCTCATGCAGACACAGACGTGAGTTGAGGGATCATCGGGTTTGCATAGAGGGAAACGCTCACGTGCTCAAGTGTATGCACTATTCGATAGAGGGTTGGACAGAAACACACACACGTACACCCGTGCTCATTAGCAGGCATGCAGCTGTATGGCTTAAAGGCGTCATTATGGTTTAACAAAACCATTATCGTTTAATCTTGTTTGCTGTGCTCTCTTGACTATACCATGTTTATTGCTAAAGCTGCAGCGAGCAAGTCAATCCTTTGGAAATACGACTGCAGCTTAAGAGGTTCAAGCTTGTCCCATGATTTCCCCTAATGGGCTTCCAACTCAGAAAAATTAACGAATATGCTAAGTATATAACATGCTTTCACATGATACTAAAATATCTTTATGATTTCAGGAACCTGCAAAACCAGATTACAATACCACAGCAACGGCCATCAGGTTAGTGTTACCTCCAGCCTTTGCATTCTCTGTCTCACTCTTTCTGCATGTGTCTGCATGTATATGACAAATACAGACTGTATTTCATTTAGTAACTAAAAGCGAATAATGATGCTGCTGCAGGCTTGAGTCACTTAAAGGTGTGTTATTGAGGGGAGTTTTGACATCTTACTACCCTGAAGAGGTTACAAGATGATAGAAAATATTAATTTATTAAAAGTCACTTTGCCGTCTTGCATACAACCTCAGTCTGTCCTTAGATTATCTTGCTTTTGCATTGCTCTAGAAATGCTAGCATCCAGACTTTATTCAATTGGACATAGATGAGAGCAGGCATGAAAGCTGTAGCTGTTGTCTTGTGGCGCATCAACCAACGGCGAGAGACAACTAATTCTGGTGTTGGTGCATGAGCGCCCTCCTGTGTGCATGGTGGTCGGCTGCATGATGGTTCTAGCACTAACCTGCCACTCTTTCTGTTCACCGCTAACAAAGGAGAGAATTATGTCATGTCAACATTTCGAAGGTTGGAGGTAGGTGCTGCGGTCCATTTATAAGTTAATGTTAAGATAATTAATGCAGATTTATGAGATTCTTTGTGACTACAGAAAAAAGTCAAGTATTTCCAATGAAGGCACTGTGTTACATCATCTCTTGCACCAAAAAGGACAAAATACTTTTATCATAATTCACGGTGATACAATTTAACATCCGTTTCCTAATTTAATTTTAGGTAAATGGTATTCCTGAAGAGAGAAAGGTGGCTGAAGCACTGAATTTGTGACCAGAAACTCAAGTGTTTGGAGCAGACTTTGTTTCCATTTCTGTTTTTTTCTAACATCTGTGCCAACCTGCATGTCTCAGAAGTGTCTTAACAAAAATATAGCGTCCATATGCACTTACACCTTTCAGAGTGAGTGTGAAAGAGAACAAGAGAGCTTAGCCGATTATATAAATTCATCAGAATATTTTGGAATATGTGTGTAAATGTTAAAAATATGAGTAATATGTTTGTATTTCTACTTGCTTTGCACAATGGTCTTCTTGAAAGGAAAAGGGAGTTTTACATGGAAATGCTTTCGTTGTCATGTTATTATATGTAATGTGTCACATGATAATAATAAATTCTTTCAAAATAATTTGTTTTTGAGTGCCTCCCAATAATAAACATGACACTAATAATGTCTACATAACATGAAAGGTATGTTTTTGTCCAAAAAAGAAAAAGAAAAGCCACAACAGCACATTTTATGAAGGTATTATTAACAATGTATAATGGAATAAAGGCATTTATAAATAATGTGGATACATTTCACATTTTTAAGACATCACAAAATATTTACATATAACATATTTCAGAGGCCCTGCACAGGGGTATAAATAGTTGTTGCTTTTACATGACCGAAAAGATCTATTAAGGCCTGAAACAAATACCAAATGTATAACCTTTGATCAGTAATAAGATGAGAAAGTGGATCAGTAAACTTTACACATCAAAGGAAATTGCAACATGGAAATGCCATTAGCGTCTACAAAATGAGGTGATGACTGGTTATAGAAATTACAAATTTACTTGGCTGTTCAGTTTGCGAACAAAACCTGAACTTTACATCATGAGATAAATGACAGAAATTGTTCCACTGTGAAGCTAAAATTAATTCTGTAAAGATGTTTTTGTGGACCCATGTTTTTTTTTTTTTTTCCTTTAAAGAGAAGCTACATCAGTTTGTAGAAAATGATTCACACCCTAATCTGTTAATATCCCATTACAGAGGAAATATGCAACTCAAAATTCATATGCAATAAAGCTCAGACCTTACAATATTATACTTTTTTGTATCTGCCAAGTAACCATAACAAAATATTTGATTTACCCAATGAAACTGTGCTTAAGTACAGAAACTCGTACCATGTTGAACTCTTGTGAAACACATCAAAGTGCTAATTGTACTTCAATGTCTGTGAGGATAAATAGTTAATAGTAGAGACATTACCCATTTGTCAACTGACAAAATATACAACATTTTCATTTAAGCAACTGTAATATGTCAGTCAGTGCTTTACCAAGTAGTCGTTTTTAAATGTCAGTGTGGCCCTGATACCAAGTACCCACGTATTGTGATCACAGTATTGACCAAAAAGTTTACTGGCTGTGACACCAAAGAGAGGATGCGTTTTGTAGCTGTTAGTTCTACTGTACAAGAGTATGTGCAACCCAGCGCGTTTTCTGTCGGAGCGCTACAAGGCATGACAAAAAGCACAGCGGAAGCATTGCTGTATAAAATAAGTCTCTCACTTTATCATACAAATATACACAGACTATGAAGTGACTGCTAATAGGACAGGTGGGCATCAGACTGTGAAAGGCTCAACCTCTGCAATGTGTCTCTTGAGGCAGGTAAAAAGTCTTTGAGATGCTGGGATGGGTACAAAAATGATCCTATGTAATACTTCCTTCACAAACAGCAGTCATGGGCGCAAAGTATAAAATAAAGCCAAAAGAATGTATAAAATATAAGCTTAATTTAAATCATTAAATACTGTACATATCACATAGAATTTCAGAGATACAGCAGGTGACCACGGAACTTTCAGCACAAGGCAAACATTTCTAAAATTACTCACAAAAAACATTAGCAAAAATATGTCGAAGGGTATTCCAACATTTTAACAATTGCACTCCAAATTTTAAATTTAGTCTTGACAGTTTTTGATCACCCAAGCCAGTTGTTGGTCCATATTTTGCATATTTAGATATCTAATACTATTTCAAAGTCACCAGAAATACTGTACAAAGTAATGTTGATAATAAAATGCAGCACACTTGAACATTTTGTTGTAAATGAGTAGATATCTGAATATGTCGCTTATGGATCCACCTGTGTGAAAACACCTTCAACTGCTACTGCCATGTGGACGGAGTGTGTGCTTAGTGTTCCCTCCCAGAGTGAAGAAATGACAGCAAGTACTGTGACTAAATTAACGTCTTACTAGTGTGTTTGGCTGGGAAGAAGCAACGTTGCAAAAAATTCACACAGCAAGTATGAGGTCTCAAAATGAGAGGACCCTCTATTTGTTTTAAATAAAACTCCAAGTCCCAGTTTCCCCTCTGCTCTTCTAATTCCGATAATGTAAACGTTTTGAGCATTTTGTTCTTTTTTTCCTCTCTTGCAATTTGCACTTGGCCCCGAAAAAGGAGCGAGTTCCACTTTTTGGGCATTTTTCTTCAGTGTGCGACTTTCACAGCAGTCAAAAAGTACAGTCTGCTCAAACATGGCCAGCAGGGAGACACTGTCCTCCCACAGGTTGATGTGCTGTCACTCAACACTTGTGACCAGTAGCCTCAAAACAACGGGCGTGCTCCTGGCTTGGATCTGCACTGCACCTCAAACTCAGCGGGGGGCTTGGCGAGTCTGCTGTGCCCCCGACGAGAGGTTTCTATCAGGCACCGGGTGTGTGCTTGCTGCTCCTGGCCAGCAGCAGTACAACCAGACTGAAGAGTCCCATGGCCGCCAGTCTCTTCAGCAGGGCGACGCTCTCCTTGGGGATGACCACCTGGGCCAGGTCATTGGTGATGAGGGAAATCTCATGAGCTACACAAACAAAGATGAAGGTGCTGACCATGATGTTAAGCGATGGGTTCCCTGGTATCAGGACCAAAATTCCCTTGGTGTCTGCAGCCAGCCAGATGTGGTACTGGCAAATGAACAGCTGGGGGAGACAAACAGTGCATGTTAAATAGTGGTGGATCATGCAATGTAATACTTCAATACTATTGCCTCCAAGGAGCTAAAGAACAGCAGATACAAAGCTGGGAAGGACTGTCAGTTACTTTCTGATTATTATGTGCAATTACACTTACATTATTCCTGTTATTTTATTAGTCCTGCTTCCTTGTGTTATTATTATGTTTACTCATTTATTTTACTGTTTAATGGTACCTTTTGCATAGCATTTCAACAGGGGTTATATGAATAAACTTTACTGTTATTATTATTATTACCATATCATTGTAACTATCTTGCCGGGTCTGTCTTACCTCCAAGGAGATCTTTCCGAACCATGCAAAGAATGAGCTATAAATAGAGCGGGCGTAGCCAGGAATGTTCCTGATTAGAATGAAGGCCAAAATCTGTGGACAAGAGAGCAAAGACATTTCTAAGAGTCAAAGCATGAAGACGAACCGGTCTTGGCATGAGATTTGTATCATTTAAAGTTGCAGTCCCGAAGCTGAGAAGTTGTAAACTCTGAGATTAGAATGATACATATTCACTGTGTGTAATCTTGGCCCAGTGTGAACTCGGATCTAGATAATGCCAGTACTATATTTACCCATGAAAGAAGGCAACTCACTTCTTATTACACTCGTATTATTATCCTGCCATGTCATAAGGATATGTGGCGGATACGGAATAATTTATCGGGCAATAAATTAGACAATTTTCAAACAGGACGGTTATCTCTGACTCTGAGGAGACATGTTTGCTGTAAAACCCTACATCGTCTGATAACAGTACATATACAGAAAGAGAGAGGGAGAGAATCAAGAGAAAACCTGGAAAAAGAGAGATAGTGAAGGACAAAAGAAGACTGTACCTGCACCACAGAGATGTATGGATGCATCTCGTTGCACTCTGTTTTGTTTTTGCAGCTGCTGGCCCATATTGAGTAAGTCTAAATTGATGGGGGAAAAAGAAGTTGAGTAACTGGTTTGAAGTTGAGTAACCGGTTTTAATTGTCAGTTTCAACAAAGACAAGGAACTGGTAGACTTGATTAGCCCAACATAGTTGCTGTAACTCCCAACTGCTTCGGTGAAGTCAACAAAAGACAGAGAGCTGTCTCAGGGCTACACAATATATGTATTTATGCTATCTGGCAGGCATTATGCATGTGAGATGAAAAGATTAAAGCAGGCTGACATTTTGATTGTTATGTCACAATACTGAGCTCAAGTTAAAGTCTGCAAACCTGTCTCAATACAAACAAGACCTGTATTTTGTGAATAAAGGCATAGCGAGGAGAAGATTGTGGTTACAAAGCTACAGCTACAAAGTGCGGGCATCCCTGTAAATACACATCCCGCCTTCTGTAACCATTCCCTCCTAGTATGAAGAGTCTTACTATGAAGGAGATGACAGAGAGGAAGAGTAGCAAGTTGGAAATCTTGGCAGAGAAGAGAGCCTCTCCTTTGCCCTCCGACAGCACCTGGCGCTTCTGAAGCACCAGATAGATGAAGGCAAATAACATGCCGTGTATCACCGCCTGCAACAGAACATAAATTAAAACTATTTCAGAGAGTTATTGTAAATGTTTAAAGACTGCGTTCATGCAAATACCGACTACAAAACTTGCGTGCGAAACTTATTTGACTTACAAATCGGTCCAGCTTCCATCTGAACCACCACTCGTGGACGCTTCCATTCAATTCAAAAAGCTTGGAGATGGGCCAGACGGAGAAGATACTCTCAAAGAAACCCTGGAATCACAAAGCCAAAATATGAATATCACATAAGCAGGGTTTCACACAAGGACCAAATCATGAATATGAGTAAAAACTATGACAACATATTTCAGTGGTTCTCAAAATAGGGACTCACAAATTATGTACCATAACAACATCTGTTATTGGATGAATTTTAACATATATTCATTAATTCTGTTTCATTTGGGCTAAAAAGCAGAAATGTGATCCGATACATTCTTGAATTTAAAAGTATGCTACACTTTCTTTCAAATTTGAGAGCCAATCTGAGATCTTAGATTTTGCTGTGTAAAGAAGACATGACTAAATAAAATATAGACTTTTACATTGTGACTGGTAGGATGAAAACATTTTAAATTTGCTCACCTGTGAATAAGCAAAGAAGCAGATAAACAGCAGGAGTCCCAGTAACTTCGCCAAGACCCCAAGGTGCCATATACCACTAGCTGTTCAGAAAAAAAAACAAGACTTCAGTGAGCAAACACGTTTTTCTAAATGCAACTCTGATGCTGACATTTATGACAGGTATCGCATTTATTGTGTAGCGTGAGTCGTGTGTATTGATTCACACAGGGCAGGGCGTGTGAGTGAGTGAAACAAATACAGCTGTGTTAGATATGACACCTACTGTTTGCTCTCTTCTGGAGAATCTGAGGCCACAAAGCCAGCGTGGCGTAGATGATGACAAACCAGAAGGTGACTAATGGGACAAAGTAATAGAACTGGTATTGTCTGTCCATTACCACACACAGAACCAAGACCAAGAAGTTCAGACGAAAAAGCACCTGAAGTGGAAAACACACAAACATAAACACACAGATCAATCAATAATGTGTGTTATTATTAATAATATGATGGTTTTCTGGCCAATTACATTTTATCCCATGCAGAAAGTATTAATAGAACATTAGTAGCCTTAATAACACGTTACTCCAGGGTAATAATTCAAATGCTTCTTGCATTTAGACTTTTATAATGGTTAATATATAACTGACTGTACCCTCACCTGGCACACTCTATACAGTCCAAAGTCTCCTTTGAGCCAGAAAAAGGAAAAGTGTCCATAGCCAGTCTGAAAAAGGTACGCTGCCACCAGCACACGCACATGCATGTACACTGGAATGAACTGAAAGAGAGAAAAAAAAAAAAATCATGTATGCTTTTAAATCAAACATACGCTGGAGCAGGTTACTCCTACATGGGTGTGTAGAAGGACATATTTAGGACTCACAGCGCTGGCTCCAGATATGTGATAGATAAGTATGACGAGCTGCATCCAGCCCTTCCACTCATCTGTTTGTTCTCGGTTGAGTAATTTGGTCTGTTTGAAAAAAGAGATAAGACTCAGAATGACTGTAAAAACATTTTGAATTAATTAATTATTAAACATAGCACGTTATTACTCAGTCCAACGAGCAGAGTAGTTAGATTAACCATTGACACCTAACAGTCAACTAAACTTGGCTGAGCTCGCCTTTCAACATACTTTATAACTATATATTCGGGACGTAAGAAGACGTGTTGAAGTAAGACTGTGCTGTTTAAATTTATAACTCACACTGAACAGCGCTGTCTTACCTCTTTGCTGTTCTCACTGTAGAACACCCCCAGGACAAATATATAGATGAGAGGGATGAAGAACGTGGAGTGTGTGTAGAACTTCTGCTCTTTCATGAACAAATCTGCTCTGTCACAAAGGTAGAAATATCCCATGATGATCCCCATCCTGCAGAGGGCCTGGAAAGGTGCCTTTTGGCCCAGGGGCACAGCTGCAGTCGCTGGCTTCTTCTCAAGACTCTCCACGTCTTGGGGAACAGGTCGGCGGTGGCGGTTGTTGCCAAGCACGTGGAGGACCAGAAAGACCACAGCCGAGCCCAGGAAGAAACACGCTGACAGTTTCTGGAGGAGGTTGGGGGGTGGCAACGTCTGGCAGCAGGAGCCGTCGATGGGCTTCAGCAGTTTGTTGCACACAGAGTTCATGAGGATCATGGCTCCCTGGCAGGACGGTTACACAGGGTGGTGAACAGGATGTAACATTCAATACAATAATGTGCTTAAAAAACAATCTGATTGCCACCAAATGAACATAAATCCTGCCTACCACATTCCTTGTGCTCTCAGGCAGGTGCAAACCGTCGTCCGACTGGGAGATAGTCTCCAGTGCAGCCTGGCGGGAAGCGGCCAGCAGCTTGACTCGGGACCTGCTGTTACGTTTACTGCTGTTAAGAGCATCCACCGCTGCTTCATTGTACAGATTTAACTGTTGGTTGGTGATCATCTTCCTGTTCTCACTCAACACTTCCTCATTTACTGGGTCTAGTGTGAAGTGTAAACAGGTAAAGAGGTTTAGTTGAGAGGCTGCATGTTTTTCCAAGATGATATTCACACAAAATTTTGCATTCATGGAGATCACTGTAGCATCTAAAATACCTTGGAAGAACACATTTTTTATGTTTTTATTTGACTTTCATTTGCTGAAGGACGTGTTGAATTTTAGCAACTAGGCAGTGAAAATGTGATGTAATTCAAGTGTAACCAAAACAAGGCATTTGTTGATGTAAAAGGACTTGGAATGTATGAACGCTTTGGAATAAA
Source organism: Thunnus thynnus (assembly GCF_963924715.1). Taxonomy (NCBI): domain Eukaryota; kingdom Metazoa; phylum Chordata; class Actinopteri; order Scombriformes; family Scombridae; genus Thunnus; species Thunnus thynnus. The sequence continues at coordinate 19,766,105 of NC_089531.1, read as the reverse complement.
TGCTTTGAACCATCAAGTCCCTCTAATGGCTGTCCCATGTGACTAATCACATGAGAGATTAATCACTAGGGTGAAGGGAAAAGGCAGTAATACTTTACCGACCTAACTGAGATGACAGATCATAATAAACTCTTATGCTAGGGTCTTCTACTGGAAGCTGAGCCTACCTTGCAGGACCCAGTAGACCTCTCCGTGGTCAGCCAGCCTCTCCAGAGGAACAGCAATAGCTGTCAGGTTGACTTTGTACTGCTGCAGGGCCTCGCTGCTGCCACTGTGCAACTTGATGGACCACTGTGGTAAATGGATAAAGAGATGAAATTAAGATTGATATTACTTAGCCACCACCTTGTTTTTGTCTGTATTGAAATGTGCAAGCATTGCTAAGCGCTCGTTTGCACAGCTTACCGTGGCGGCTCCAAGGATGACAACATCGGGCTTTGTTGAAGTTTCCTGCAACACATTACAGAAGTTGCAGTTACATTTGCAAAACCACATCCAGTTTCTAAAACCTGCTCGACTTGTTGATAACAGAACTTAACATCTATACTTACGTATGTCCATGACATCAAGCGCTCTTTCATTGAATTATTTGCCTCTGGGTGCCACATAAAGTCCTAAACACAAAGTGGACGTAGATGTTTTTAACTTTTATCTAAGTATGTTTTTTTTACAGACTCAGAACAGGAGATAAAAAAACACATTCAGAAATAGCTTACCACTTTAAAAGAGGAGCTCTCATCTTCAAAGGAAATGTCCTTGTGCTTCACACATTACATGCAGACAGACAGAGAGAGAATCTGTTAGGCAAATAGTGTTCCTTTTTTCCATGATTAAGATCGGAGCAATATACAGTTTTTACGACTGCTGCGTAACTGACACACATTCTACCACATTTTTTGTTGACGAGTTCTTGTGCAAACCACTTAAAAATGTTGTTGCAGTCATTTCTAAAGCTACCTATTTCCAAGACCTCCATAATAAATAGCTAACAACTAAACATAGTAACAACTGATTAACTATTAATTAATTAGAGATGCCAGAGGAAAAAGAGCTCAGTGGGGCTATTTCTCACATTAAGGCCATGAGTTTAAATTGGTAGGATTTAGAGCAGAAAGTAGCAGTAAACTGATGATAAACGATGCAATATTTTTAGATTCATCTATGTAAATGACAGTGATTGATTAGTCAGGCCTACATTTTGAAGGTTAGCATTCTGGTAAATAATGAAGAGGACTGTCACCTGAACTTTTTCCATCAGAAAATGTTCAAGGCTAAATCCTCAATCAGTCAAAATCAACTGAGGAAGTGTACAGGAAAAACTTTTTTCATGGGACAACACAAGCAGCTCTGCCTCTATACAGCTGTTGTGAGTGACAGCTCCTAAACAGATGAGCCAGAATGTAGTAATAAATGTAGTTTAAAAAGCAGAAAGATTGATTTTTATCATTATCCCTGGTCCAATCATTTTGATCAGATTATGTTAGCTTATAGACTGCTCAGCACACAAGAACAGAGAGTGAATGGAGGAACATCTGAGAGACAAATTAGGGTCTTTTTGGTATACAGCTATGTTTCACATCCTTAAATCGGCATGCTGTGCACCATTACTACTACAGCTGTTGTTCCAAAACTCTGCTAAAACAATTTCCTGAGAAAAACCTTGGGTTTACATGGTGCTGGTTCCTACCATACCTTGTTTCCATCTTCTCTTTGCCCAGGGTCAATAATTTTGATGAAGGAGTAAAATAGCTGCCTGATTCTTGAATCGCCAACAAAGGCCACCCGCTTTTCAGCAAGGCAAGTTTGGGCTTCACTGTAAGACAAAAATAACAGTGAGGAATCTGAAAGCCGTACATCATAACAACTGCAGATGGAAATTATTTATGTGGTGGGGTGGTTCATTGTGTTCTACAACCTAATTAAAAGTGGATCTTATTACACATAATCTGTCCATGTGATATTATCTTCTCAGTTGGTTATTTGGCTCATAAATTACCCATCCACCCTTACAGACACATGCACACACATACAGAAACAGACACACACACACACACACACCTCATCTATTGCTGCTACACACTTGGCTCTTTGTCTCAAATGTACATAGAGTAACCCTGCACAGTTTGTGTGACTCACATGCTTTTGTATTTGTGCATCATGCAGCCATACGGCTGCCATACATTCTCCCCCAAGTAACGTCCTCTGGATAGCAGCCATTCACATGAGTCTCCGCCTGGAGGCAAGACACAGAGAACCTACTAGTGAGACCAAACGGGAAACACCACTCCTTCTTTCACTTACAGTTTCTATATAACTATGGCTGAAACCTGCTGTCTCAATGGTGCCCTGACATTTCACTCTGTCGTGTCAAAGGACTTGAATACAATACAGGCCTCTGCTAGGGGCCACAGTACAAAATGAAGCCATCAGCAATTTAGCTCTACCATAAATCTCTCCAGCTATTCATTTGTGTGCAAAATGAATAGAGCCATCTGCAATTGAATCAATCCATAGAAACTGGCGAACATGAAGGGTCTGCAGGCTGGCGAGAGACGTGGGCATTTAGTGTCATCGCCAGCCAGAGCAGCTGCTCTCTGTGTGTACACAGAGATCTCTGGTTCCTATCCCTTTTCATGAACAAAGTCCACTCTATGCGACCCAGCTGGGAGGTGGATGTATGCCATGGTAATATTGCTTTATATTCCAACTCTGGGCTTTGTGCCATCGCTGGCATTGTCAGTCCTGGGGTGTGGGACAAAGTGAGAGTACCTGAAAAAATTGAGTGTGTCTTGAAGAGCACAGCTGCTTATTTTTGCCCGATGTGCCTATGCAAACTTGTAAAAGAGCTGAGTTGCTACACTGCTGTTCAAAACCACTAATGTTAAGCTGTTTCGTTAGCTTAACTAACGTACAGCACGTATCTGACATGCGTTATTGACAGCTGCAAGTTTATTAAATATTAACAGTGCTGGCGATTTAAATAGCCATGGTCCTCCAATACTTAAAATGCTGCTCTGTCAATTGTTAGTTAGCTACATCAACCTACATACGGCTTCTCCAGCAAAAACCAAGCGTGTGCTGACAGGAGCATGTAAACACAGCTAAATGCAGAGTTAGCTTTACTCAGCTAGCCACAAAGCCGACTTAAGTTCATGCTGCTACCAGTATTGAATTTAATCTTATGCTATCATCTATCTGCTTTATGTACGGCTTGCAACATGTGTGTCTCGCCTTTTAAAAGCAGCATCGGATAAGGGTACTGTTGCCCCATCCGCAAAGAGAAGCCACTCGTAGTCACAAACAGCTAGCTATCTACTGTTAGCGTTTCCCTGGTTTACATCAACAGTAACGGTAACAAACGGGAGACCACTTACCTCCATAGTACCGCGAAGCTGTGTGAAACACGACGAGTAAAATAACGACTACCAACGATATTAATTTGGCATTTTTAATAGTAAAATGTTGATTTATTTCGCGTTTGCCCAGGCTATAGGCCAGGACCGCCATCTTTGCTCCTCCATGACAACAGGCAGCTGTACGGTCTGGCGGCGGCGCTCCTCCCGGTGCACCATCTGCCGGCTCTGCTGCATGCCGCGCCGCCGCCGCTGCCGCTGCCGCCGCCGCCTCCTCCTCCTTCTCCATCACCGGCAGGCAGGCGCAGCTTAAAATAAGGCCAAGAGTGTCTCACGTTCAAATAAACCCAATGACAGTCCTGTAGGATAATTTCTCTTATTAAAGTGAAGTTCTGCGTTTCAATCAAGGAAGCAGGAGGAATGTAGGCGGAATGTAGTTGTACTTTTCTTTTAAAGTGAGAGATAGGTGTGGCTTACCTAGTGCGGGGGTGTGTGGGTGTCGCTTTGTGTTGTTTTAAGTTGCTTGTTTTACCTTTTACAGGTGGGGCCCTTGTGGAATTTATATAACTTATATCATTTGCTATTTGTAAGTAAGTATGTGTATGTAACTATGTGCCTTCTGTTTTTATTGTCTAACTCAAAACTAACCCTTTGCCAGGAACCTTTAGCACCGTTTAGGAGTCATATAACCTACTGTGTTTGAATATTATATGATGTGCTAAGTTGTTTATTCACTGAGATGCATGACAATGAGTTGCACTTTGTTTTGTGTAATCTGTGTGTAGGGTGCACTGTGCACTGTGCTCTGTGCTGTGTGATATGTGTGTGTCCCAGTTGAGCTCTGACTACACTCTCACTTGATGCTCAAACACTTTATAACATATCTTGGTCAGACCTTTAAAGCATCAAAGATATCTGACATGGCTTTGGGTGTCAGCAACATACTGTTATCCCCTGCCCATGCTCTTTAAATGGCTGGGACACTTTTTGAAGACTATCTCTTAACTCTGCACTCTGCTGTCAAATTATTTACACACCCTTAGCTGCTTGATTTATATACGTTCAGCTGGGTGTGACAGGCAGACACCTCCTTGTCTCACAACTATTGTTTGAGATTTATGCGTGCAAATGTTCTTTGTAATGTCAGAGCTGAATGATGGCTATATTGACGTCTCTATTGTGCAAACATACAGCATGCTTTTATAAAAGGCCGAGGATGTCCACACAAATATGCAACCTGTTTAGCTAATGCTAAACAGGTTGCCCTTGATTTACAGGTTTGAGCTGTAAATCAGCAGGTTTAGATTCTGTCAGAGCTGGAGGTAAATTATACTGCTGAAAAATTTTCTAAGTATTTGCTTTCTGTTATTGTTGTTACACTCAAAAAAGTTGTGCTTTTGGTTGTGGACTGTGTTATCATCTCATTAAATATTTGATTGCAAAAATATGTATATATTTATAGCCAAGCAATGTCTATTGTGAGCTGCTACAGCCATGCAAGGGCCATATGGCCTCCTAACTGGCAAAAATCACAGACCAATTCACAGACTTCACATTGTACAAAATGCAGCAGCCAGACATTTGATACAAACCAAGAAAACAGACCATATTACTCCTGCTTTAATGTCTTTACGCTGGCTGCCAGTTGGTTTTAGAAATGATTTTAAGATTATAGCATTTGAAGCACTTCATGGCTTGCCCCCAGATTACATCTCAGAGCTACTTTCCCCTTATCAACCTGCATGCAGTTTGAGAACTGTGCCTAATGCAAGGTTGAGGGTTAAAGGAGACAGAGCCTTTTCTGTCAGGGCACCATTATGGAGCAACCTGCCTGAGAATCTCACACTTGCAAATTCAGTATCTTCTTTGAAGTTGCTTTTGAAAACTCACTTTTATCACAAGGCTTTCTTATAATCTTTATTTATTGATTTGTTTTATATGTAGATAGTCATTTATTTTATAATTGTTTTATTGATATATATGTGGGAATGTGTGTGTATCTGGCATTGTATTCTATCTTTTGTTCTTTTTTATCTCTGCCTTGTAAAATATTGTGATTGCTTGTTTTGATAAATGCTATATAAATAAACTTTATATTATTATTATTATTATTATTATTATTATTATTATTATTATTATTATTATTATATTCACAAAACTCATGAGTTAGGAGAAACTCCTAAGAATAAGGGAGCGTGTCAGTCCTAACTTTAGCACTCCTTAAGTTTTTTGTATAAGTAATTCATAAAAAATGTCAGGGCTAAAAGTGGGTTTTTTGTATGAGAGAAGTTAGAGGCAGTCCCACACTCTGGTGATGCAATATGTTGCTCACAATCAGATAAATGCTGCAGGTATATTTACCTCATCATGTCAGTGTTGTGAAAATGTTTGCACATTTCTACACTACTTGGACATAGCTGGCCGATTTATGGATTGCCTGTAGAATATGTGCTAGTTGTTGAATTACCCCAAAAAATGAGTTACTCAATCAACAAATCAATGTTTATCTATCAGATTTAATGTAGTTTAATTTAATTGATTTCATTTTTAATTTGATATTTAAAATGAAAAAATGATTTCATTTTTTAATGTGATTTAATTTCTCATTTTGATTTTATTAAATCGTTTTTTTTTTTAGTTTTTCTTAACATTTTATACAATTTTTAATTTAATTTGAATATGTGTCCATATAAAGTCCACAGTAGAGACAGTTGATTTTATAATTTAATTTCATGTAATGTATTTAATTTTTTTGTTATATTATTTTGCTATTTTTAATGCAATTTTTATGTTTTTTTCAATTTAATATGATTTAATGATATTGCTTAGATGGATTAATTTTAATAGAATGTACATTATAATTTACATGTATTTAATTGAATTGTATTTTATTTTCAAATTTTTATTTAAATTTAATTTATAATTTGAAATGATTTAGTTCTTTTAAATACATTTATTCAGTCTAATATAACTCTTTGCCAGCAATGTTTAGCACTATTTAGTGTTTACTGTGTTTGAATGACTTATATAATGTACTGAGTTGTTTATTCACTGAGATGCTTGCACTTTGTTTTGTGTAATCTGTGTGTGGGGTGCACTGTGCACTGTGCTCTGTGCCTTGTGATATATGTGTGTGTGTGTTTGTGTGACCCAGTTGAGCTCTGAATACACTCTCACCTGATGCTCCAACACTTTACAACATATCTTTGTTAGACCTTTAAAGCATCAAAGATATCCGACATGTCTCTGGGTGTCAGTAGCATACTGTATCCCCTGTTCTTGTTCTGTAAATATGCTGGGACAATTTTTGAAGTCCAACACTTCACTCTGCACTCTGCTGTCAAATTATTTATACACTCTTAGCTGCTTGACTTGTATTCCTTCAGCTGGGTGTGACAGACAAAGGACTCCTTGCCCCACAACTATTATTTGAGATGTATATGTGCAAATGTTCTTTCTAATTTCAGAGCTGAATGAAAGTTATATTGACATCTCTACTGTGCAAACATACAATATGCTTTTATAAAAGGCTGAAGATGTCCATGAAAATTTGTAGAGCAACCTGTTTAGTGTTAGCTGGAGCTGTAAATCAGCAGGTTTAGATTCGGTCAGAGATGGAGGTAAATTATACAACTGAAAACAAATTGTTACATCATCAACATCAACAAAATGGTTTTTAAGTTGCCATCTTCATGTAAAAGAATATTACAGTGTATGTTTGTAGCCTGATGTATGTACCATTAAAGGTCCAATCTGTGGTTTTAATGTTATTGGTTCTGGGCATGAAAGACATTGAAGAGCCATAGATCCTAGATGCATCTTGTGAGTTTGTAGCCTATCTCAGATTTTATTTGCCAGTGGGGTGGCAGTAATTTGAATACACTGGACTGACTATGAAAATCTGGGTGGGGAGAGCGGTTGAGCAGCACTCTTGATTCCTTCCATTATGCCCAACTTTACAGTCTCTAAAGTGTGTTTAAGGTACGTTAAGTTGTATTGCTGATCAAAACAAACGAAACAAAACAAAAAAACCATGCCACACTGCTCTCTAGTGGTTATAGAAAGTACTGCAGGCGACTTTTTATTGCGTTGTTTCCCGCAGCTCACCCTGAATAGAGCTCCCTCCATGTGGACGTATAATTAAATGACGTTTTTCACAAAGTCTGCATATTCCAGTTCCTTCAACACACTGAACTCAACCTGATTCTTATTCTCTGAAAAAGTGACCAAAAAAAAGTAATTTCTGCAGGAATGCCATGTTCCCATATTGAGCCTGACTAATAATTGTGTGCATGTATCACTGCAATTCAAGCCTTGATCCAAATCACAGAAATTTATTTGGATGCAAAAGCTGTAATATGCAAGAAAAGCAACATCAGAGGATGCATATTTACAAGAAACAATGCACGTTAGTAATCACACATTGGCATGGACAGTGTACACAGGAATTTACTGTACATTGAAATTGGATGTACTGTTGAAAAGCAAGAAGAGGGGGGAAGGTAAATTAGGATATGGCTGTGCTTCCAAAATAGGAAGATGTTTAAGTCAATGATGATATGTGAATCATCAGCCAAACTAGAACCAAAATACAGTGACACACCTTCAATGGTGTCATTAAAACATGAAAGCACTTAAGTCACTGAGTAGTGTGTTTTGGAACATTGGACATGCTTTATTTCAGAACTTTTCACAATTTATTTAAACATCTCACATATACAAAATAGGTACAATAGACTTTGTGGTGTCACTTTTTGAGAGAGAGAGAGGCCGCCTAAAAACCATTCAGAATTGGATGAAGTATGTGCTGTCAGTATGAACACTGTGTGGGATTTGAAGAGTAAAAAGCCTGAACAAAAAAACAAAACAAACAAACAAACGAAAAAAAAAACTTAGACAAAACAAAAAAGAACAAAACAAAATTTAAAAAAAAACCAAAAACCAGACATCAGGTTCCACCTGCTTAAAGTGGGGGAGTATCAGGGGACGATGCAAGACTCCTCAAACGTCAATACAAAGTAATACAGTAAAAAGTGGTTTGCTCCACAGCTGCATATTAGCACCATAGATCTCTGCTTCAAGTAACTGAGCACCTTCCGATACGGGACAAAGCTTGAAGCATTAGAAGTCTTAACATCTCGGTTGTGGACCCAGGTTTTGTTAATAGTATTTTCTTTACGTACAGGCATGAGGTAGTTTAAACCTTATTTTCATGGAAATTGTGGTTTTAAACCTCCTCTTTGGAAGATATACAAAGACCACAAAGTGATGCATACTTTCAGCGTTTTTATTACACTTCTTTTATTTTTTACAAAAGGATGACATGATGTCCCACAACAAGGTGTTTTCCTGCGTCCCTTTGGGTTGCTGTATTAATTTGCATTGCACAAACGCTCCGTTCAGTCCTTTCAGTCCTCTCCGATAGTTGCCCATCTTAAGCAAGTGGATGCGCAGAGAGAAATCAGCATTCGGTATAAAAAAACAACACAGAAAGGAGGGCAGAGATTTCTTTTTTCGTTCTTTCTCTCTTTTTTGGTGTTAATTTAACATGAGTCTATTTATTTGAAACAGACTGGGCCAATGTCCAAACCAAACTCCTGATCAGCTCCACCAATGTCCAAAGGTGCAATGTCGAGGATGGGCAGGCGAGATGGTTTATTTGTTCTGTACTCAATCACTGTCTTGCTCCACTCACCAGTGTGTCTCTGCAGGGGTAGATGAAGAAAAGGAGAGACCGAATTTCAGAATAGGCACTGTGGCAAAGCATTCACAAAGCAATATGCAAAGCAATACACATCACACAGCTCTGGGACAGAAATGAGCTCTGTCTGATGACAGTAAATTTGCATTTATTTAGCAGTTAATTTACCAGTGATAATGCATATTGCTTAACATTACTGTTAATGCGCCAGAGCCAGGCAAAAGGCTAATATTACTCTGATGTCTGCTGTCTCTCTCATGAGAGAGAATGAAACTGAGGCAATGAAGCTAACATAAAAAATGACCAAAAGCAAAGAGCTACTCACAGTGCAGCCGTCCTCCAGCACGGAGAAGGTGAAGCGGCTGTTGCCCTCGGCCCTCAGCTCCACATCGTTGGAGCCCTGGAGCACCACAGCCTTCTTCAGGTTGCCACTCTCACCATCCATGTAGGCAACGCTGTTCTTGCAGTGGTAGGTGACGTTCTGGCTAGCCTGGTTGGACAGCAGGCGCATGAAGGCCAGCTGGGTGGCCATGCTCTGGGGGCTGAGGGTCTCATCGTTGTAGGTAAACTGCAGCGAGGAAACAATAGATGTTACTACTTCAGTCTTACATACACAAGTGTATTACAACCCCTTTATTTCAAATAAAATCAAATGTGCCTCCCCTCTGTAGTTGCTCACCTCAGTACCACCGTTGATGGTCTCTCCGAACCAGACGTGCTTCTTGCCCTCGGTGCTTCTGAACCAGTTCTTGCGGGCGATGCTCTCGGGGTGGGCGTAGATGCAGGTCTCACGGGTGGTGAAGTCACAGAAGACCTTGATGGCATCATTGGTGCAGCCCTGGTTGGGGTCAATCCAGTAGAATCCTACAAGGAAGAAAGAAAAGAGGGTCAAAATGATAGAATATAGAGAATATAGCTCTTACTACATGTGGGGGAAAATAGTTGTCCCACTGTGCTATTAGATGAATTTCAACTTACCGCTGCTCCATTCAGGGTGGCTGAGTCTGATGTCACGGCAGGTGCGGGCAGGGTTCTTCCTGGATCCCTCAGGAGTGAGCAGGTTATCGATCTGAGCGCTGAGGGACTTGATAGTGGCATCAACCTCGTAGTCCTTGGCTCTCAGGGCAGGCTGATCAGCTCTGTACTCATCGTATCCAGAGACATCGTATCCACCACCGGAGGGACCGGGAGGTCCGGGCAGACCAGGAGATCCAGGAGGACCCTGAGATAGATAAGAGAGGGGATTGATATGCAGATCACAGTTGCAGTTGATGGAAAAGGCAAGAGAGCTAAACTGTCTGATTTACAAAATGACCAAATACAGTGTACTTACAACAGGGCCAACGTATCCAGGGGGTCCACGAGCACCAGGGGAGCCAATAGTACCATGACCGCCAGCTCTACCATCCTTACCAGGGGGTCCATGGGGTCCAGAAGGGCCCTGAAGAGGAGATCATCATATATATTGTATCATACATATGCATCATATATACAAATTACAATATGCCCTGCCTGTGGTGCTTTAGTGATTCAACAGAGGAAATTCAGATTAAGGTGTAGTACGTGTTCTGTTACATCAGGATAGACTATGCATGAATGTAGTTGATCGTATTACAATGAAAAATTCTTGGATACCTCCTCTGTTTATATTATATAAATCTGCCCTGCTGACCTGGAGTCAGTTGTCCTAATTTAGATTTTGGATAAGTGACACAATGGCTTTGCTAGAGTTTCTACCCTAACCACTGGTGTATTGTGGGTAATGAAGATTCCACTCACTCTAGGTCCAGCAGCTCCGTTTGCACCAGCAGGTCCAGTGTCACCGGAGGGTCCCTGAGAGGAGAGAAACCACATCAATAAATGACATCGTAGTGACAATGTTAATAAGATTTTCCCTGTATGCAATGTTTACATCATAGTGCTAATGCAAATACAACATCTGACGACCCTGAGGTACATGTGACTGTGTGTTATTTGTGCATCATGGTGGTATGCCATTACTTACAGAAGGTCCAGGCATTCCCTGCAGACCAGGATGTCCACGCAGACCCTTCATGCCTCTCTCTCCTTTGTCTCCAGCAACTCCCTTCTCACCACGGGTTCCAGCGGGTCCCTAGAACACACACACACGCACATTGCAAGAACCATCATGTCGCTAGAACAGGATACAATTTTCATGCACAGGTGAAAATGTTTTGTGCTACTTAACAATTTAATTTTCTATGTGCTATTGTTATGACTATACTTGTTAACTATACTTACAGCAGCGCCTCTAGCTCCAGCAGCTCCAGCAGGTCCAGCGGGACCAGAGGGGCCCTAGAGATGAAGAAAGATGAGAATTAAACAAAGACTGAAATGAGCAAATGTAGATTAGGTATGTTGTGTATCCTGTTGCTATTCGTCAATGCCAATTTCAGTGATGAGAATGGGCTGCTGTTGATACTTACAGATTCTCCACGGTTTCCAGGTCTTCCAGCACCTCCGGTGGGTCCAGCAGGTCCAGGGGCTCCAGCAAGTCCCATGGAACCGCTGGATCCAGGCTCACCACGGTCTCCCTAAGCATGGAGAGAAAGGGTACATACAGAGCATGTATGAATGTGTTCTGTGTACAAACATACTTTAAGGTGTATGAGTGGACATTACCTTGAATCCAGCAGCACCAGGACGGCCAGGGGGTCCATCATTACCAGGGCTACCCTGTGAATGGCAAAGAATACTGCAGTTCACATTCAGGTTCCTGTTATAGCTTTATATTAGGCTGCCATGTCAAGTTGTTGTTAGTTCATGGAGTAGTCTTTGTGGAGTTTTAAACCAAGAAATTGTACTTTGTTCAGTGTGCTTCTACTCAAATGGGATATTTTAATACTTTCTTCACAGGTCACTATTACAGGTTTCTGGACCACTTTATATTGGCATGTTAAATCCTTACCTCACGTCCAGCCTCTCCCTGGGGTCCGGTCATACCAGGCAGGCCAATGTTTCCAGAGGGACCACGGGCTCCAGGGGGACCAGCAGGTCCAACTCTACCAACATCTCCCTATGACAGGATAAAGAGAAAATCACTGGATCAAACACAATCATAGACTCCATACTATACCTAAACTGATGTGTATGCAATGTCTTTTCGACTTTCTGGGAGATCTTCCCTTGAGTAAAGGTGCATGTGTTAATTCAATCAGCCTACCAAATGGGCATGTGATTGTAAACATTAAATAATACATACATGTTTGTGAAGAATTTCTTATTGATGCATACAGTACATTTTGCATGCATGCAGCTCAGTGTGAGTGTAATTTCACAAATATGCGTTGATTGTTCGAACTGGTAAAATGTAACTGCCAATACATATTTGGGACAATTCTAATGATTTGATTGGTATGGTAATGTATGATATGGTAACATAGTTCTGAGGTAGTCATAGTACAGGTGAATCCTTTAGGGGTAATATCAATATTCATTTGTACTTACCAACAGACCAGCAGGACCAGGAGAACCACGATCTCCTCTAGCTCCAGGCAGACCAACAAATCCTGGACTTCCAAGCATACCAATGGCTCCAGATATACCAGCAGGACCCTAAGCAAACACACGCAAATGAGTTGTCAATGGAGATTGATGGGTCTATATGAGCACAATACAGATATAAGCTTAGTTGTTTGTATGAGCTGTGATTGGATGCCTCTAAATTGTATAATTTTGACAGGAAAAAAAGTATAGGCTATATCTTACAGGGGAACCAGACTCTCCAGAAGGTCCTTTCTCTCCAGAAGGACCAGGTGGTCCAACCATACCCTGCTCTCCAGAAGGACCAGCGGGACCAACATCACCACGGAGACCACGGGGACCATCCTTACCAGCGAGACCTGCAGGGCCAGGGGGTCCAACAATACCCTGAGGGAGGAGGAGAGTGGGTTAATGTCAGATGTGTGTGTGTGTGTGTGTGTTTTTGGCTAAGTGGGGTGAGAGGGTACAAAGTATAAGTATGGTGGTGATGGTTATTGTAATTCAGTGTATCCAATGTGTGTTTGTATGTTTGTCAAATGTTAATCATTTAAAATATAAAATCAATACTCACAGCGGGACCAGCAGCACCAACTCTGCCAGCAGCTCCAGGGAAACCAGTCAGACCCTGACATCAAAAACACACAGTCAAAGATTATGGAGCTGTCATCAAGAATATGTGGTGTGTGTGTGTGTCTATGTGTGAGTGAGGGGGCAGTATTTATGGATGCAATAAGTGTCATCCGGAATTAATTATTTGTATGTTTAAATACTCACAGGAGGGCCATTGTCTCCACGGGCACCAATGGGTCCAGCAGGGCCGGAAGGACCCTAGATACAGAGGAAGATTAGAGAAAATCTCATCAGAACTCATAAACAAAATTAAACAATCCCTGTGTTATTGGGTGTTATTCCAGAGGGTATTAGCATAGCTAGAGGCTAGAGAAGCAAATGGTCTCACTATGGTCCTATTTTAAAGCCTGTCTGATGTCTGATGAAGTGCATTTGTGTAAATGGTACTAACTGCAGGTCCAGACTGTCCAGCGGGTCCAGCAGGGCCAGAGGGGCCAACTTCTCCCTTTCCTCCTGCAGGTCCACGCTCTCCTCTTGCACCGGGCTGACCATCAGCGCCCTGTAGGGATGTGGAGCAATAGGGCTTGGTCAACATCTGAGCAATTGTATGTGCTTATGTACAGTATTTGTGTGTTGATTTGAGTTTAAGTGATATCCTGCAGCTCAAACAGGTTGTGTGTATGGTATATTATATTGCAAGGTGATTGGTCGCTTGCTTACAGGGGGTCCAGCGAATCCGGAAGCTCCAGCAGGTCCAACCTCTCCACGCTCGCCCTGTGGACAACAAGCAGTTGGTCAGAAACCGGCTGATTTAAAAGCCATAAAAGCATCATGTTAGTGTGGTTTTTAGCTATCTGTTTGATATTTATGTCCACAGATCATTTGGGGTGAATATAGTACAGTAACTGATATCCGTTAATATGAGGAAAGTGAGCCACAGCTACTTACAGGGGCTCCACGGGGTCCAGGGAGGCCAGCAACTCCGAAGGCACCGGATTCACCCTAGAGGAGAGAAGCAATGGACGGTCAGCAGAGCAGATATGTTTATATGCATGTGAGAAACCTTTTGTCAACATCAGCACTGTATGAAATGTACTTATAACATATATACTAATAACAGTACAATCTAGAAAAATGAACAAAACATTTGCTGCCCTCTGAGTATTTAATATTTTTCCCTCTTTAGTCAATTAAAAAACTTAGTCAGCTTATATGAATACTACAAATGGTAATTCTTTTGATTCTATAAATATCACAGCATCGGTAACCTTAACTGCTACAAATTGCAGGAAAAAGAAGAAAATATTTTAACATGTATCAAATCTGTCTTTTTGCTTCCTGCATTTATTAATATGTAAGTTACTCATGTAATTTTAATTAAGTAGGTGAGTCATTGATGCAATATTATAAAATGGCCATCAGGCGGCAGTGTTGAGGTTCTAGCTTCAGTTACTCTACAACACTGTGTTGGGGGTAATCACAATTTCTGCTACAGAGGAGTGACAGGTCTAAGCATATGGAGCAGCCATGTTCAGTTAGTCCAGGAAGTGAATTCATGACAGCGATGTGATCTCAAAAATCATGTATTCATGGTTTTCTATTGTGGGTACATTTATGGTCACTGGTATGGGAGTTAGTCCGCCATATTGTTGAATAATGTTGGTGGCAGCCATTTTTAAATTGCAACAAAGTTCTGTGATATTTGTCTATGTTACAGTGTCACCCTAAACACCTTTATTCTGGTGGTTTCTGTCATATCACCTTCGTACCTTATCACCATTAGCTCCAGTAGGTCCAGGGGGTCCACTAGGTCCAGGCAGTCCCTAGAAAAAGAGAGGAGAGGACGCTAAGACCAAGAGACTGGTTGTACTAAAACTAATAGAATGAATGGCTACAATTTTCATATTGATAGCCTAAAGAGGAGATATAAACTTACACGGGAACCATCTCTGCCAGCATTGCCATCAGGTCCTCTGTGTCCAGGCTCTCCCTGAATGAGAGAGAGGAAATCGATTTTCAACAACAGGTGTTAACAGTAGTAGTCACTTTGTTTAAACTTGACACATTGTTATTTTTAGAGATTAAGATATTTTTAGACACTCCTGCCAATCTTGTGGATGATAGATTTTTCGCACATACCTTCTCTCCCTTGCCTCCAGGAGCACCACCAGCTCCACGCTCACCAGGCATGCCACCGGGTCCCTGGTGTCCAGGGGCACCAGTAGATCCAACAATGCCAGGCTCTCCCTGGAAACAGACAAGGCAAACCGTGGTTCATTTTTGCTATCAAACACAGATGGTTCTGAAACATCTGTTCCTATTGATCTGACACTGTTTTATTGTGCATATGACCAACCCTTTTTGTAGTATACAGCTGTGTTTATCTGAGGCACCAAATAATTTATATAGACTTGATTAAAAACTTCTGTGGATAACATTTTCTGCAGTGCACTCTATCTATATGTCTGAGGATCATCTATAAACAGGTTTTTCCCCAGCCCACCTTACCTTGCCACCATCGGCACCAGGTGCTCCAGCAGGTCCACGGGGTCCAATTGGTCCCTGAGCTCCAGCAGCTCCAGCAGCACCAGGGTTACCACGCTCTCCCTTGAGGAACACACAGAAGAAGTCAGTGGAAGGTCTATTGTGTGTGTGTATACCTCATCACAAGTATGCAAAAGTAATCTGAGTGAAATTCTTTGTTTGGAAGAATTTGTTTTGTTACATAACTATTTTAGAGGTTCGGGCATCTTACTGAAATAGAAAATCTGTGAGCCAACCAGGAAATAAAAGAGCACTGGCAGCTATGGGCTTCATTTGATGTAAACATACACTGTGCTTCTTAAGTTTGAAAAGGTGAATACTCAATGGAATCTAGCAATATAAAGAAGGCACTATAAGTAGCTGTGTGGTCTGGAAAACAAAGGCGGTGACAGGTAAACGTACCTTGCTACCAGCAGGTCCAGCACCTCCCTGGTCTCCTGGGATACCCTGAATGGTGATACATGAATGGATACATTAAAGATGCACTGTAACTTCAACAATTTATTGCTTTGTTCATCTATGACATGCGCTTTTGACTGTTGGCGTTGTTATTATGTATTACTTACTCTATCTCCGGGCTTGCCAGCCTCTCCAGCAGGTCCAGCGGGGCCAGGCAGACCCTGTAAATATCAAAACGCACCATCAGCACCAGTGGAATCAATAGTAACATTTATAAAAATACTGCTGCCTAAAAAGTATACTGAAATACAAATGATATATCCAATGTTTTCTAGTGTTGATAAAGCCCCCAAGGATATCTTTTTTGATGTAGCTACTGACATGGAATTGCAGTTTGTTCTGTGTTTGTGAATATGTTTCTTTTTGGGTCATTTCTTAGCTCTGTTAACAATGAGATGATGATTGGTGCATCAAGCTTGGTTTGGCTGTAGAATTGATTTTTTAATTTTTTCAGTAAATGATAACAGCAAATCAAAACATTGTCCTGAAGGGCAGTAAAACGATGTACTGGGTAAAACAACACTGGAAGTTAAAATTAGTCTATATTGCTGGTTTATATAGTGACAGATGATGGATTCAAACCTGGAAGCCAGGAGCTCCAGATGGTCCCTGCTCTCCCTTCTCACCAGGGCCGCCCTGTTGGGAGAAAGAGAGAAGACCATTGTTAAAAAAGACAAATTGATGGTTATGGCAACAGAGTCAAGAATATTCTATGTATCTGTCAGAAAAATGGTGAACTACTACTACATTTAATGCTACCAAGGTGTATGTATGTGAGCACACTTACAGAAGGTCCCATGGCTCCAGTGGCTCCATTGTTGCCATCAGGTCCAGGAGCTCCCTAAACACAGAGACAGGGACATGGTGACATGTTATAATAACAGACAATGGATGGCTTCCATAATGGCAAATTATATTAAGGTTGTTTTCTTTTTAAAAAGTTGAATCAGTGAAAAATAGGAAACAATTGCTGGGTATCATTTGACTTACTCTCAGTCCAGTGGGGCCAGTGGCTCCCTTGTCTCCGGGCTTGCCAGCCTCACCCTGAAGGATGTAAAAGGTCATTTAAGTACAGTTATGATGAACTTGTTACGAAAAACATTACATATCATTTCACATCATAATTTCCTGGTCCAATTGTGGCCTTGTTTCTACTTACAGAGGGTCCCTTGGGTCCTGGGAAGCCAATGTTTCCGGGCTGGCCTCTAGGTCCAGTTGGGCCGGGAGGACCAGTGCGGCCATCTTGTCCAGCAGGACCCTGAAGGAGGAAACCGGAAGTAGGAGGAGGAAGTGATGTTAATTGGATTCATTAGAGCAACCATGATCATAAACATGACAGAATGAGACCAATGGCACCATGTGTGTGTGACTGAAATAAAATACAGGAAGTTTTATGATAAATTCTATTCGTAAAATTCAGGTTTACTCACAGCAGGTCCCTCCTTTCCTGGGGGTCCAGAGCTTCCGGGGCTTCCTGGGAGACCCTGTGGAAAATAAATATTGGTGAGTCATATAAGTACTGTCATTAATTTGTACTGTTACATCTAGTCGCTCAGGTTAGAGATAATTATAACTACCTTTCATTGAATCTTGGGTTTTACGAGCAACTAATTTTTTCCAAATAAAGACTAGTTCACATCTGACAATAGCCTGGTACTCATGACCTTATACCACTACATCTCCAAACTATTCAAACACAGCTATTTCAAATGACCACAGGCCTACCCTCCTCTTTCTCACTTTGAATGTCTCTGTGACTCACACAGAGATCAGACCCCTACACTACTGTTCAAAAACAAAATTTAGCAGAAGACTCACCCTGAGACCAGCAGCACCAGGCTCACCAGCACGGCCAGCATCTCCAGGGGGTCCACGAGGTCCACCTGTGCCAGTAGCACCACGGGCACCAGGCATTCCCTGTGAGAAGGAGACAAAGTAGTGGAAGAGAAATCAAGAGGAAGTTTCACTACATGAATGAATGTTGACTATATTATACTATATTTTTGACTATATTATTGTTTGCTGACAGCATGTTGATGGAATGAAATTTGTTTATTGAACACTTACAATGGGGCCAGTTCTTCCCTCAGAACCAGGCATGCCACGGCTTCCAGGAGAACCCTATAGGAGACACACACAGGCATTAGCAGGTGATCCAAGTAACATGGCTCTGGTTTCGGATCTGTATGGATACAATACCACCCATCACAAACATTGATCTTGTACTTACTCTAGCTCCACGGTTTCCAGCAGGGCCAGTGGCACCAAGCTCGCCAGTAGGTCCTCTCTTGCCCTCCTCACCCTGAGGTCCGAGGGCTCCCTGAGGTCCAGCATTACCCTAAGGAAGGCAACAGAGAAGTTGAAGGGCACCATCAAATCAGATGTCCGCAGCTGCAGTTTGACATAGTTTTAATAAATGCACTAGAAAAACATGATCAGGATATGATTAAAACTTACAGGCTCTCCTTTGGCACCAGTGTCTCCCTTAACACCCTGGGCACCAGGATCTCCCTAAAATAGATGCAGATAAACAGACACAATTACTGAAAAGAACAATCATAAATCAGGGTGTATGCATTATATGAATATGTGTGTATATTTATTTTTGTGGATGTTTTTTGTGAATGTGTACTCACAGCCAGGCCTCTAGCACCAAGAGCACCCTGAGCACCCTGGGGTCCGGGTCCTCCTCTTGGTCCGGGGAAGCCAGGAGCTCCAGAAACACCAGGGGTGCCCTAAACAACAGCCATGATGGACAGGTGAGCATCACGCAACAACTTAACTTGAAAAATTGTCTTTATTTTATCTCTTCCCCCAGTTGAGCTGTTTTGGATTTATCATCATATATTTTTAATAGAGACTATATTTTGATAAATCTAAATAGAAAAAATAATAATACTGCTATCAGTAAAATGTTCTAGAATTGAAACAACCTCATTATGTGTGTGTTGTGTGTGTAGCATGGCATAGGCCTGATTGCTGTAACCTGTAGGTGACCCTAGATGAGCTTTGACACATGCACTTCTGGTAAAACTTGAATACTTACAGCAGCTCCCTTGGCTCCATTCAGGCCATTAGCACCAGGGTTACCCTAGGGAAAAAGGACAAGAAAACAGGGAATCTTATCAAAACAAATTTAAACAAGACTGTAAAATGTATTGCAACAAAATAATTACATTTTACTATTTGAAAGATTAAACAAGAATACAAAAATGTTATTTTTACTTTTTTTAAACTAACTTTTAACTTTTTAACTTTTAACTAATATGTGATAGTATCACACATCAAAATGTAACTACTGTAAAGGGCTGCTTACAGATCTTCAGCAACTTAAGCAATAACTTAATGGACATAACAACAGACAACAAAAGAAATGCAAACCATATTATTTGTGCCATGATACTCATAACGCACCGATAGACGTCCATCTTCTGATTAATTAGAATTACACTTTTTTAAAATTGACTGATCTTGTTTGGAACAAATATCTTTTGAAAATCAAGGGAGTCTAAATCAAACACTAACTAAAAGACACGCTTGTGCTAATTGTTGCAGGCCTGGTAACAAGTGACAGGAAGGTGACCAGGGGAATCATGGCAGAAACATGTTTGTGTACTTACGACGGGACCAACGGGGCCAACAGCACCATTGGGACCGGGCTCTCCTCTAGATCCCTGAGGTCCAGATGGGCCAGTAGCTCCAGCAGGTCCAATCTCTCCCTGTCAAAGACCAAACACATCTATAATCAAACACTGTCTCATTGATACCTGGTGGCTATTGGTGTCATAGTGTGAGCAGTACTGCACTTAATATGAAAATATTTACTGGAGCTGTTGTGCGTGAACTATTCCCTTGGGGATACTATACAGTACAATAAGCTATTGGTATGATGAACAATGATAGATGATGCATCAAAAAGATATAAAGAAAGAGATTGATATGTCTCTGAATGATGCTTATACTGTGTGTTAATGAGAATTGTATCCTTTTGTGACCCTAAACAGGAACCTAAACAGGAAGTGACATTGGACCTACCTTGGGGCCGGGACCACCGGGGAAACCTGGGGGACCAGCAGCACCATTGGGGCCCTATGAAGAAGAACAGCATACATGATGTCAGGATGTCTGTCATACAGCTCAAAGTTCACATTCAGGTTAAAGCTTAAAAAACTAATCTTTGTCTAACATGGGTGCTAGTCTAATTCTATCTAACTCTTGAGTTACTTATTAACAAAATGCTTTAATCTAATAATATAAAAGGTAAAAGGGGTTGGATACTTACAGCGGGGCCAGTAGGTCCAACACTGCCATCAGCACCACGAGCACCAGCAGGGCCAGCAGGGCCAACACGACCTCTCTCACCAGGCATTCCACGAGATCCCTGAAGGGAAGATACATAGAAAGCAAGAGAGATCAGGAAAATGTCCTTACTCCAATCATATAATGGCAAAAGGATGAATTCTGGTGAATGAGTAGAAGTAATAATTACTAAACACATTTTGTGCATAAATGGTGAAGCTTGATCAAGAACTTACAGCAAGTCCAGGGCTTCCAGCAGCTCCATGTGCACCGGGCTCACCCTATAGAGAGGCAGGAGAAGGTGGATTGGGGTGATGAGTGTCTCAAAGTTATAGGTTAATAGGTCAAATACAAAACTTGTAACAGAAACTAATCTACTCTTCTGGGATATTCAAAACTTACCAAAAGCAATACATAAATAGAAGAAACTGGGATAATTAAATGCATTCATTGGCAACATTTGTTGATAGTGCCCTTCTTACCTTGGGGCCAGCGGCACCGGGCTCTCCCTTGCGTCCATCCAGACCAGTGTAACCCTGAAACAAACACAGAACAAGATGATGGAAGATGTTTACAGTGGTAAGGGCTACCTGATATCACATAACTGGTAATAGTCTAGAACATCTAGAATAAAGGGGTAAGTAGAACATCAAAAATGGTGGTGTACTACTCTAGAGATAAGCCACGAAAGGAAAATATTAGGGATCAAATGAGGAGATAGGGATCTGTGTTTGATGATCCAAGTTCTCAGGGGAAGAACTAGAATATTATTTTTTTTAGCCCTGTTAAGAATATAGGAGGGGAGACATCCAAAGTCTCATGGGAAACTTGAAGGAAAGTTAGCTCCACAGGACGTTTATCATCTGGCTCTGGTTTATATGGAAGACACCATAACATCTATGAGGTGGCATCAAAGATGACAGCAGTAAGGCTTGCTACTTTCTGTCAATCCAGTCAACAGATGTTTAATGTAAGACAATAAGCACTTTCGTATTTCTAGCTCCTCAGGAGACAGGAAGAAGAAGGTCAGGTCCATAATGACTCCCAGTGTCACTTGTTATGAGGAACACTGCTCCCAGAAAATAAGGTCCACTTTTATAAAGCACAGGTATGTCTCTCTTCTTCCATTTTGTTCTTTTTTGGCGCAGTTTCAGCTGCTTGCCTCAAGCCAGTGAGACTCAGGTGAGCATTATAGAGCAGGTAAAACAGCAGGTAAAGATAGGCACTCACTCTGTGTCCCTTCATTCCAGGAAGTCCAGGGGTTCCGGGGAATCCACGAGCACCCTGAAAGTCAAAACAAAGAGAGTATTAATTACTAAGGCATACTTCACCTTTTGTATCTGTTTGCGGCCTGTATGTCCTTCAAGAAGGTGATCATTTCAACTAATTTACTACTTTAAATAAGAATGTCACATTGTGTCACTGGTTGTGTTTGGTGTTTTGGTGGAAATCTTACCTGAGGGCCGGGGGTACCTCTGTCTCCGGGCTTGCCAGGTCTGCCGTTGTTACCCTGTGAGTCAACAAAAATAGCCTTTAACATTTGAAACTGAACCAATGACAACCTCTATATCATCAACTCAATACAATCCCAGGAAAGCAGGGAAAAAGTAAGACAAAACATTTAAAACTAAAATAGCTCCAAAAATGTGCTTGTGTAGAAACATGAATGTATACGTACATCCTCTCCAGTTTTACCAGGAGGTCCTGGGGGGCCACGAGCACCAAGAGCTCCCTTGGAAAGAAAACCAGAGCATTGATAAGATTTCACAGATGATATAATGTAATAATTTGTAGGGCTACAACTAACGATTATTTTCATTACCGATTAATCTGTCGATTATTTTCTTGATTAGTTGATTAGTTGTTTGGTCCATAAAGTTTGGACATTTTTCTCTTAAAAAATAACTTGAAATGATTAATTGATTATCAAAATAGTTGGCGATTAATTAAATAGTTGGCAACTAATCAATTAATCAACTAATCGTTGCAGCTCTAATAATTTGAATTATTGTGAATATTTTGGAGGATAATCTTACTGTCTGTCCAGGCTCTCCAGGCTCACCAGGGTGTCCGGTGTGTCCCTGAGGTCCCTATTAAATGATAAGAGGCACAGTAGTTAGTCATAATGTAGACAGCATAACAAGTGCAACAGCACATTGTTTTTGTTATTTCATGGCTGATTGATCAGACAATTGAACTATGGGAAAATGTCAACTTACAGGGGGTCCAGGAGGTCCGGGTGGGCCTCTGGGTCCCATCAAACCCTGAGAAGGAGAAAAACAATTCATGATGACACTAAATAAAATTGTCCTTAGGCATCAGTGCAATTGTAACAGAACTAGAATCAAAATACAGAGAAATGCACAAAAATAATTGACAGCTTATAGCTTGGAGTTTGTAGGTGAATAGTGCTGTGAATTGACATGGATCAGTGTAATGTGTGGCAATGTGTGTGATGGCCTTAGTATGCTTTGGTGCAGGTGTGTGTGAGAGAAAGAGGAAGGGGCACTCACAGCGGGTCCGGGGCCGGGATCAGGAGCCTTAACGCCATCATACTGAGCAGCAAAGTTCTGTTAAACAACAAAAATAAAGCACTGATTAGATGTACATACTACAAACTTTTTATGATACAATGATCAAACATAAAAAAAGCATTTTCTAACACAAATAGGAGCCTTTTTGCATATAAAAAATGATTTAACATAAACTGCAAGCAAGCATTTTTTACTTAAAAGGGATTTAGCTTTAACACTTGTAGCTTAGTTGTGTGTCAACCATGTTTTATCTCTTATGAAGGTTGTGGGGTCGTATGGGTAAAGGACGTAAGGTCAAAGGTCACAGTGTTATGACATCATTAATGAGGCAGTGAGGTCAACAGTTACAAAAGAAATCAGGAATGTGTTTCATGGATCTCGTGACACAGCAGCAGATCCCTGAATGTGCTGAATGTGGGTCACATTCATACATCAAATAAAGATGTTATTCTGAGTTTGCATTATAAATAATACTGGTGGCCAAATTAAAGCCAATACAACATTTTTGACCACTTTTGAGATAAACACTGTGAGGCCAGGCTGGTTATTTTGCAAATACAAACAGTAGACTTACTCCTCCGAGTCCAGGGGGACCAGGGGGGCCAGGGGGGCCAGGGAGTCCAGGTTTGCCATCTTTTCCATTAGGTCCTTGAGGACCCTGTAAAACACAGATGATATATCGTGAGTAAACAAAGTTATTGAATGAACATCCGCTAATGGCTGAGGATGCTGCTATGAAGTGAACCCCGCAGTAGCTGAAAGGCTTGTTTCTTGTGATAATAAATGAATAGTCACATTACACAGCAGATACATAGCTAAACAGATAAAGCAGCTGTTGTAGTATTTGTTAATGTGTTCTTGTAATATACTGCATGATGAGATTTAATTTCAGTATTGTTGAAGAAAAACAGTACTACTGTTTAAAAATACAATTGTAATTAAATAAATTAGGTCACAATATCTTAAATAGCATTTATCATATCTATTCACATTACAGTTATCATTGTAAACACAGGGGCTATGGGGATATAAACAAAGGGGTGTGGCCTACTGAGGTCAGGAGGTCAAATGATGTCAACAAAAACTGAGCCAATGAGGCTTCATAAATATACCACATTTATACACTTAAATTACACATTTAACAACTGTTGTTTCATCAAAAGCAGCAGAGTTTCACTTCAGCTTACCCTGTCACCTCGAGGTCCTTTGTCTCCTCTGGGACCCTGCGGCAGAAAAATCACTCAGTCAACTCAAAACACAGAGCAGATGGCTCAATGTAAGGCTTAAACAATCTGTTAGCTCCACACTATTCTTCAAGCAAACGTTAAACGTTAAAGCAACGTTAAATGTAACTAAAGGCAAAGAAGAATCATATTTGAATTGTGTTTAAATGATCTGGTATATGTTTATATAGATAAAATGTGTACACAAACAAACTTGACCTTACAGAGGGAGGACAAGAAAGTTAAAACACATTTCAGTGATTAGACTAGACATCTCAATGATGCCATTATACCTTTTCTAACTTAAACTCTGTTTCCTGTGTCTGATATGCCACACTCTAGGTGCTAAAGACACATAAGAACAACATTATGTGCTCACCTTGAGGCTTCCCTAAATAGAAAAGAAGATAAATAAATGTAAGATTTATTTATTCAGTCTTTTCAGTGATTCTTTATGACATTTAACATTTA
This sequence comes from Thunnus thynnus, assembly GCF_963924715.1. Classification (NCBI taxonomy): domain Eukaryota; kingdom Metazoa; phylum Chordata; class Actinopteri; order Scombriformes; family Scombridae; genus Thunnus; species Thunnus thynnus. The sequence continues at coordinate 19,741,447 of NC_089531.1, read as the reverse complement.
GGTTATATTGAACATTCAGTTCAATATAGCCTAAGATAGCTCCTCCTTAACTTTTGCATAATCATGATGATGAGTTTCCATTGTGAATAAAATAACTCAGCATGCAAATATTGCTGTGATATTGTCACAAGGATACCTGGAGCATGCTCATGCAGATACAGGAATTAAGATTAAAACAGAGCAGAGCAATTTGCATATGATATAAATGATGAAAATGTGCACAGAGATGCTTAAAGGAACAATGCAGTGTCCCAAAGCAGACTCAACAACCTCTTGGCAGTAAGTGAATGTTGGTCCATGTACAAAGTAAAGTTCGGAAATACTACCAGAAGAACACAGTGCGTATTGCACCTTTAAAACTTTAAAATGCTGCTGCTAAAGCTGCAAATATTCTGTCAGGTATTTTATTTTTGGCAATCTCAATTATGAGCAGAATTATTTAAAGAAACACTCATCAGGGACTATTTCGTCTTTGATCAGGGGTCTTGATAAAAGTTTAATTCAATATTTTTCTTTTCTCTGTTCAATCTAAACTGAATATCTCAACTTTTAGTTGCTGATCTGAGACCAGGTTTTCCTTCCTTAATTTAAATCCCAATGAAGGAGCAGAGGAAGGCTTCAAACTGACTCAAAGCCAGCAGTTAGGGGCAAATCTCCCTCTGCCCCTCTCTGCTGTCCTTAGAAAGGATCCTTTGTGCCAGGCCCCACGGGTGCCTCAGCACTGCAGTTTTAGCTTTCATTGACACAATCTTTGGCCAATAGGACCCTCACCTATTCATGGACAGGAAGGGAGAAAACTCAAGAGAAACAACTTTGTTCAGGGGTAGAAATTCCTAAATGAAAACGCTCTGCCATCGTTGAGATTGCTCAAACAGTCAAGAAGAAAAGAGAAGGTCTTCTTCAGTAGGACATTTCACAAGTTTTGGAAGGCAAAAAGGCAAAAGTGACAAGGTACAGCTATATTTAAGAAATGTTGTTGTCATGATTGCATGCATATGTACTAACCGAGTCTGTGGCGTTGGAGAGATGAGGAGGAGGAAGAGGGAGAAGAGGAGGGTGGGGAGAGAAAAGGGAATACTCCGTTAAAACATGATAGGCATTTTTAGAACAAATCATTCACCTGAAAAAGAAACAGTGTCATTTGCATCCATCTCTATTCTTCTTCAATGTGTTAACCTCTTCCTATATGTTAGATTAAAGTGTTTTTTTCCTCTGCATGAGAAAAAAGTCTTGAAAAATGTAGACCGAGAAAGGAGTATCTCCATTATGCAGAACTAACCGCAACTTAAAGAATATTCAATGTGAAATAGAAATCTAGACTTTTTATGTGTTTTCTGAGGGTGTCAACCTCCATCTGGGCCTTCAAAAACTACAAGTATCGCCTGTATCTGGACATGCTGCAAATGCTTCTGTCATCTCTAAAACAATTAAGTTTCCCACACTGTTTTTTTCTAACAAACTGCTTCCTGTATGACACGTCTCAACCCAACGAAAAGTTTAGCTGAAATCCATCTCTGCACGGTGTGTGAATCACTGCACACTTCAAAATGTCTAACTTTGTAATGAATGTGAATCTCAGTGTTCAATATAGCATTCCAGACTTATATTTAGGCTGTGACTGCTAACAGGCCTGAACAGGTAGTTCATGCCCTCGGGACCGGAATAGTTGTCTTGCTGCTGCAAACAAGATAAGAACTACAATATTGTGACATCTGTTATTAATGCTACAATATTAATGAAAGACACATTTTGAGACTGTTGAAAATGAGTGAATTTTATCTCAATTAGACTGATTTCTGTTCTCCAAATTTGTTTAAAAGGTGTTGTTTATGATCATCTGATGACTGTATCCTTCACTTGACTGATTGGTTGTTTTTGGTATCTACACCTGGTTGCAGGTATTACTCATCAGTGCAACTGGACATCAGCTATCCCCTCTGAATCTGGACCAGCTGCTCATGGCTGGGTTAGGCACAGCTGGGACCTCCCCATGAACTCTAAAACGTCATGTCAGATCTGGACCACGGGGCGGCGCACATTCAAAGTGATGTAAGACTGTTCATCTCCCCATTTGAGGTAGGCTACTTTTAATATTGAAAACGTTGCAAAAAAGCATCAACTTAAACGCATATCTTAGAATCTTTTCATTAAATCTTTTGTGATTGAAATGGCATTAAACTATGCAGGCATTAACTGTAAATGCAGTCATATAAAAGGCTATTTAGTTAAACAAAATCTAGAAATACCGTTTTGTGTAAACATTTAGTTTCATTTCTACTTTGGCTTTGAGAAACAGATTTGTCTCTTTCGATGGAGGAGAAAATCAAAATTGGTGCCAAGAAGATGTTTGCATCAACGGCCACCAGGGGGAGTCATTGCAGTTTCCTATAATAAAGCTTCATTCCCTGGACGTCTGGATAGAACAATAAGTACAACGCCCCAAACTTTTTCATCCTACAACTTAAAGAAAATCCCTATTTAACCTATTTTGATTATTCTACATGCACTATATGCTTTGAAAAGACACTAGGACGACTACTTTACACTTCTTTCAAAGCGACAAAACTTTTTTCAGGAGCGCAACTTCTCCCTTTCGGGAACTAAACAAATGATAATTATTGTATCCTTGGAAAAAAAAAAGTGAAGAATCCTCAGCACGAACTCAATCCGTTGAGTTTTATTCAGCAGTGCTTTGAGCTGTCTTCTGGTTGACCTTGATGTAAGTCCCAAACAAAAGCCAAGCGCAAGATCCTCAAGCAGTGGGACCCGAAAAAAATATCCATCACAGAAAAGAGCAGATATTAAAACTTACATTGACATGATGCTAGGTATGAAGTTACTGCAAGCAGCAACAGAATCCGGGTATCCACAAAGCTGAGCATGTCTAAATGGACATGCAGACTCCTTGTGCTGCTGAGCCCCTGTTTTTAAACCACCTTCAAGCAGGCATACAGTTGTGGTGACGAGAGTAACTCCAAACTTAGCAGAAGCCTGCAGCCTTGATGCTAGAATAATAAAGTTCTATCGGGCCTATTTATACGGCAGGAGGGTCCCTGGTCTGCGTGTCAAAAGTCAGCCCACCGGCCAATGAGAGAAGAGAAACCCAATCTGACTCCCATCCCTCTGCAGCTCGGAGTCAGTCATGTGGTCCTGCATCTCCCAGCCTCCTCTCCACCAGAAACCGTTTGGCAAAACTTTGGCGATGATGACGAGTGCAACGTTTTAATTAGATCCATTCTTTTTGAGGACGTGGACAGCGTCGAGGTTTAAAAGGGAGAAGAAGGCCTAAGTTTTTTCCCTCTTTTACGGGTTGCAGTGAATCCGGACTGTCAGTATACGGGGAGATACGGGCGCGGGACGTTCAACCTTGCGCGCAGCTTAGGTTTGCGCGTAAAATGTGCCCGTTTTGATACGTAGATGGGCATCAGTTGGCACCGGGAGGGCCTGGGTCTTCTCTCTTTTGGATTTCGTTGGGGGAAAAATCACTTTTAGGGAGAGTGTATGATTATCTGTTGAATTCCCTTTGATCTATTGGAGTTGTAATGGAATGGATTTCTATTCTGCCATTTTTACGCACGGATATTTTTTAAACAATTCTGATACTTCAGCCTTATTTTTTATTGCTTTGGAAGGCATTCTAGTTTCAACTTTTTATTTTGTGTAATATGAATATAATAACCCCATAATGCAGCCAAGCTGGTTTTGTGTCGTGCTTCATTTTTTCCACTCAAGTGCAGACCATATGCACCAAGCATTCCCTGAACAATCTAAATAAAATCATTTACATCTGAAATCTGTTAGAGTTCAAAGCAGTTTAAGTTTTGACCTGTTGTTGTTTTTGAGCAAAACAATACTGAAGCCTTTATTTTCTATAAAGTGGATCACATACAACATACACAAAATATACTGCTGCGGCTTTAGACTGACAAAAGGCAGGTGTGAAGTTGAGTAGAAGTGAAAGATCTAATTCCAACCTCTCTCTCTCTATGCTTCTCTCTCTCTATCTCTCTTTGAGCAGCTCTTACCTGCCCACATGACCAGACATGTCATCTGCTCTACTACCACTCTAACATCACTCAGTGTGGCCCTCACACTACACACCCACTGTCCATTTCAGCAAGTAACACACATAGCATAAACATAATCCTACATCATTTTATGGACAAATGCAGGGATGTGCTCAATGTCTAAACACATGCATTAACATGATTAACAGAAAGCAAAGACCATTAAAACAAATCAGCACTTTTGAGGTTAAAAATATTGTTATGGCCCTTTTTCTCCTTTTCTCCTGGTGTGTGCCTCAGAAATTTAATTTGAGGAAATGTGGAAAATGCTTTTATTACAACTTAAATCACCAGGACATAACTTGTTTTCAATATTTTCTAAAGATGCATTTGCCTGTAACACTAAATATGTAAAGGAGTGTATCTGCAAAATAGCAAAATATTGCAGGTGGAAAGGAAAAAGGATCTCAGAACTCAGAAAGGTCTTGGCTGTGCCCTTGTACAGTGTACTAATCTATCCCAAATAACTGCACAACTCTTCTTTTCCTACTGCCTACAGACAGGCCTGCTTTTTTCCTTCCCCCTCTGTGCAAGAAAAAAGTAATTGTTGGACACTCCCGACAACTTCACCTCAACTCTTCCCCGAGTCAAACGACAGAGATAGAAAGACAGAGACAGAAAGGGGAGGAGGGGCGAGTGAGATGAAACGTGTTTTAAAGATGGCAGAGCTCCCACTCACTGCAGAGTTACATTCCCATGTTTGCAGAGGAGCTAAAGCCTTGAAGTAGCTGGAGAGAATAGACAGGCGGCGTATGAAATCAAAGATGGCTGCAAAGCTCCACATCATCAGCCTTTTTTTTCTTATTGATTCAAACACATTCCACATGAAACACTCAGTTATATTTTATCCCTGTGTTGCTCTCTGTAGACATTCAAAAACCTGATTCCATTTGTAGAGCATTTAATAGAAAATTATGAAGTATGAAAAATTCAGTTTAACTCCAAAAGCAAAGGGTCATGAGAAGGACAGAAGAGACAACACCAGTTTCACCCTGAGTTTAATCTGGCAGTTTGCATGGACCAACTCTCTTTTCCTCAAAAATGGGAGGGTGTCCTGGGTCAAGAAGTTTATCACTGACAGCTAGTTTAGCTTACCAGACACTGCGCTTGCAAACTCCAGATTCAGACTCTGCTTACTGACTGAAGCTCAGCAGTGGTTAAAACTGCTGCTACAACTTCTTCTTCTTCTGTGAAATGTGATCATAGATGGATTCAAGCACTAAAGCTTAAACCATTTATAAATATTTCAATGCACTCCTGGGGAAAAAAATGCCAATGTCACTGACAGAGGCTCTGGCAACTCAGTTGCACTGCTGTTCAACTTTAAGTCAGATATAGAGACATCCTTGCCTTCAAAGGTAATTGTTCCTTTAATCGCGGTTCTATTCATTTAATAAGCAGGTTCTAATGGGAAAGACTAAAGGTTGGGTCTGCTAATTTGCCTCACTGGACCTGAAGATTTAAAAAAATATATATAATTCAGCCATTTTGAATCGAACATCTTGCTTTTCTCCTCTGGTGTCTCCCATAGTGCTGCCAGCTTGGCCTGCAGACAGATTGCTCCAGATGTGCTGTGCTCCGATTGGCTGTCTAAGTTGTTTCCTCAATGGCCGCAGTCTCATATTTCCCCCCTGATGCGGAGGCGAGCTCTAAGTATTATGGGTGGAGCAGATCTTCTCATGTCAGGAGTGGCTGTCCACCTGTCAGCCAGCTGGTAAGCAAAGTAGCAAGAGACCAGAGAGATTAAGATGAAATGAGATTGGATCGACTGTTGCATGCTTGGATGGAGTTGTATAATTATCGCATCTTTAAAAACAAAACACTAAAGCGTATCTGATGTTTTTCTGTCATATCACAGGTATGAATCGCAGAAAGAATCAGATGGTATCACTTCAGCTGGCATGATATGAGGCATAAAGGCTCTGAAAACAGCAAATGAATGTCAGTATCTGGAGTATAAAAAATATTCTAGCACTGATGGTACTCCAATAAATACAGCAGACAAATGTTCTAATAATTATCATAAAATCTAGGGAGAAAGTCTAATTTAATCCGTATCTATAATATCAAAGCTCACATCAATTTCGCAAGTTAATTAACGCGTCATGTGAAAATGCTACATTGTGAAAGCTGCTGTACATATACAGCTACTGTATAGATGGGTGTCAAATTAAAGGTAAAAAAAAACAACATAAAGTGTCTAAGCAAGGTGTTGGTCATCTATGAAGTGCCAGAACAGGCAAAGATTCTACACATGTCTTGAACTCTGCTGGAGGTTCACCTGTATAGAAGCATCTACATTCGTTTCTCCACTCATTTATTCAGATTTTTCCTTTAATTTGTCTCTCTTTGTATGCCACAACTTTCAGTTTTGGAGCCATACTCTAAAAGTGGATATCAAAGCATACTGATGAAAAAGTATGACATTTCTTTTAAATTCTTTTTTGTTTGATATAAATTGCAGGCGACTGAAAACATGTTTAAGGGTGACAACCTGATCTTTTGGGGATGTTGATGATGATCTTCCGCATTTCAAAACATGTATTTTTTCTGTAAAATGTATGGATATGCCACCCACACATTTAGACACATGCAGTCATCTGTAGGGGAAGTTTAGTGATGGGGCAGAGAGAAAGAGAGAGTTAGCAATTAAAGAGGAGGAGCACATACACACACACACACACACACACATACACACCTATTATCGTCTCACCGACTGAAGCAAAAGGAGAGAAGACAGAGATGGGAAAAGATCAAAAAATGGGATGAAGGAAGTAGAAAGTGATGGATATAAAGGTTCAGACACGCTGCCCTCTGTGACACTCACACGGGGGGAGAGGTAGTCGCAAATTAAACAGGGCGCTGCACGCACACACACTAACACACACATCAGCAGACATGTAGGGGCGGTTGAGGTTTTTAAATTACAGCCTATATTCCAGGCAGTTTTTCTCTTTCTTTCTCTGCCCTGAAAACTTGTGACAAACTTTCCACGCAGGAATAGTTTCAGAAAGACTAGGAACTCGGTGAAACTCGGCTTGTCTGTGATAAAAGTGCCTTTGTTGAATAATTAATTATCCTTTTTAATTTGTGGAACAGTCACTAGCGCCTTTCTTATCCTGGCACCAAATAAAACAACAGTGTTTTTGCAGAGATCTTAATCAGTCTGTGGGTGCATTCTGATACCCATACTACCTACCTTACTATTTAGTATATCTGACAAAGATTTAGTATGTCCCAATACATAATATGTCAAATGCAGTATCCCAAAAGTACGAGGATGTCCTACTACATCTGGTCGCATTTTGCAGTATGTGAGCCAGCAGGCTATTCTGACCCACAATCCTCTGTGCAGCAGAAGATACGTCACATTAACTCACCTAGAGAGAACAGACCAATGACGTTGTGCATTGACAGTGCAATAATGGAAGCCAGTGCAATGACAGAAGCCGCAATGACAGATGAAGTAGTATGTCCCAATTGTATGCATACAGCATGCACACTGCATGCAACGGTACGTACTTTGTAGTAGCATCTGCAGTACGTACTAAAAGTAAAAAGTAGCAGCATATATCTGGTGAGCTTGATTATAAAATGACATTACAGGCTGTTCAGTCCCCATTTTCTAACTAAACTTATTTGCTTCCTTGCAGAGAGTTAGCCAAGAAGATTGATACCATTCTCATGTATGGAGCCACAGTCAGTAAATGGTTAGCTTAGCTTAGCATAAACAGGCGGAAACAGCTAGTCTGGCTCTGCCTGAAGGTAACAAAATCTACCTACTAGCACCTCTAAAGCTAACAAATTATCACGTTATAGCTTGTTTAATCCATAAAAAAAAGAAAAAACAATAAAAAAAACATGTGTAAAAACAACACATTGTGATTTTACTGGTGATTATATGCCAGCAAGTCTTCCAAATTAAACAACAAAAAAAGGTTGTTGGTCAATGCACTCCAGAATCACACATTCAGGTGTTTTTGGATCTAGCACCCCTAGCAGGATGACATCATTTGTCTTTGTCTTCCAAAACTGTTACAAATCACAGTTGAACTATGTTTCATGATGTGACGCTATGGGCAAGTCTGGTTAGGTTTAAGAAAACATCATAGTTTGGGTTCAAATATGTTCGTTGTTAAAGTTAGGGAAACATCGGGATTTGGGTTAAAATGATGACTTCCTTTAAGGAAGGAGGCCTTCGTTGTCATGGTTACAATGATAATCGTGCTTCAGGTTAGGAGACAATCGTAGTCATGGTTTAAAAAAAACTATGTTGAGTCGCAGTTGGAAACGGGAAATGAAAATTGTTGTTATATAATGATGTTATCTGATTTCCTCCTTTGCTCCTGTCATAATTATTACAGGCACTAGAGGGCTTTGTTACGAGAATGTAATTATACTTCGCTTCGCAGCACTTGCATAAACAACCGATGCTGTCGTTTTTCTTGTGAGGACAGTCTTTTCTGTGCCCTTGGCATACTGTGTGCTGAGAAAGGCTTATTCCGGTGTATTTGCCCTCATTTTACAAGATTCTCTTGAGTCATTTGATTTAGCGACATCATTGGGTGACCTGACTGAAAACTGACTGACATGCTAAAGCAAACAGTGTAATAGCAGCACAAGTTCAGAAAGTAATAAAGTCAGCAAACTGATGTCAGTCACACAGCAGTATCTGTCTAAAGTATTAGTCGACGTATAAGTATACTAGTTAGCATCAGCCACCACAAGCTTCTTGTCACACCAGACTATGTAAGATATGTTAACTGTGCTGAACTAAAATGGTGTGCTTTAACGCTTATGAATTAAGTTTTCATTTGTAAGAGGAAAACTGTTATTCTTTTTGTAAAGCTAAAATCTAAACCAAAGAATCCATGACTTTACTGGCTGTGCCATTCCATCAAATGAAAGCATGCTAAAATTCTTGTGCATCATTTTAATACACATTTCCCTCAACTTCACCTCGACATAGTTAGTATCTTCGGAAACTTTAGGATCTCTGCTTGCACATGATGACTTGTCCACTTGCAGCTCAGTGGAGTTTAAGAGGTTCAACTCATCAGTAAGGCAGCAAACATAATAACTCATTTTATATCAAGGTGATAAGCAGTGAATCACTGCTCTTTCAGTCAGTGAGTCAGTCAGTCAGGACAGCAACATGTTACAGACAGTGAAAAAGTTAACCATGTAGATTTATCACTAAAATGTAACTTTAGCCCCAACTGAAGAAATTTTCCTCTCCGTTCTTTAGAGGAGAACCTGGAAGCTGCTTGCACTTGCGCGAGACTTTAAGCACGATTAAAAAAGCAGGCCAAGTCAAAGAATTCAGCTCGCTTGTTGGCCTGACAGGCCTGAGCGCATATCAGCATGCTGAGGCCACATAATTCACCCTGCTAACTGACTGTGCAGCACCCAGGAAGGAAGGAAGGAGCTGAGGGTAGAACTAGTAAAAGACAGGCCCGGCTTTTTAAGGAGCCCTCATTTACCTTAAGTGCTTCAAATTATACAACAACACGGCCAAGTTTGTGATGTGTCTAATGCCTTTTTCTCTCTCATTCCCTTCCCTTGTAGTGCTTTTCCTGTTCTCCCTTCCACCTACGTTTCTCTTCCTCCCTGTTGGTCTTCACTCCCTCAGGTTACCACATCTGCAGGCTGTTTCGAATATATTTCTAGAGTGTTTAGACCGTAGCTACGGGGGGCGGGGTTATTAAAGCGCTGATCTAATGTCAGTTTGGGAAAGGGTACAAGAAAGGAGAGGGAGTGAGGGGTAGGGATAAGACAGTATAAATGTATGTCAGGAAAGACAAGACAAGCGGAGAAGTTGAGTCAGAGGGAATAATTCTTCCACTGCAGATACACATACTGTATCAACAAGCCAAAGAAAATACTTTTCTTCTCAAGCTAAGGCAGAACTTAGCTTCTTCTATGTTTCTTGTATTGTACCTTAAAGGCCATATCAATGTTTAAGCAAAGTCAGTTCCCCTGAAAAGCCTTTCTGTCAATGAAAGAGCCGAAGTGATGTGAAAGAACGTGAGAATAACTAAAGGAGCAGAAGGCAAGAGGGTGAAAATCAAAGTAGGGAACCTCCCTTGGCTGGAACTAACACATGGTTAGATTTGCTTGTGTGTCCGCATGACTCACAGTCTGGTCAGCAAACGCATAATAAACGTGACAGAAATATCCCCACACAATGTCACCAGAGTCCACGGCAGGCAGTTAATTGCTAGATAGCACTGGGCCGTGGTTTGAGAGAGGGAGAAAAAGAGTCCAGAGCAGAGCAGCTGAATGCCCATGTCCATTTTTCTTTTAATGTTTTTTTTTCTTTTTTTAAAGGCAGCATAAATATGCAAAGGGGGTTGAATTGACGAGTTGATTTTATGAGTTCAGTCAAGGATTTCATGCCATTATTCTCTAGAAGCATAGATAAAAGTCAAAGGGATTGTTCTCATGATGAGGAAAATTTTTACTAAATCACAAAGTCAATCCAGGAATTTATGGAAGTTTAATCTGTCAAAGACAAGTGATTTCCGTTTATACTTAGAATCAGTCATTGATTTGCTCACTGTTTAGTGGATTATGATCTTCATCCACCATAATTAATTATAGTGAGTTGAGGTTTGTTTATAGCATTTCATCGTTTAAATATAGGAATAGATTTTAAAATGTTCCTTGCTCACATTGGTTTATCAGTACAACACTTTCCTATAGTTTCACCAAAAACACGTAGCTCAGCATACTCCTACTAGCTTTATCCAAAGCTTCCAAACACATCTTGCGGTGTTCCTGCACAGGCTAGTTGTCAGTGGACCTCGAGTCAAGAGTTTTGGTAAAACTAATGTTTTACTTATCAAGGTTAAACTGAACAAAATCTTTACTAAGGAACCTGGAAGCAACAAAATACAAAGTAACTGGTACTAATACAATACTGAATTTCTGAATACCCCTAATACCAGGATTATACAGAGATAAGTTACTTAAGAATACTGGTAGATACAGCGTTAATGATGATTAGTTACTGCCTATAGACACAGTACTATACTAAACACTTAACTATTAATGACACATAACTACCAATGAAACATTATTCTACTGTTCCATACATGTTTTTGTAATGTCAAGTAAAGTACCCAGAATCATACTGAGTTGTAAAAATCAGTGCGGTATTGCTTCATAATCACCTCCCCATGATAGTTTTGAATGCCCCAAGTTAAAAAACCCCCCATCATGTTCAGAGCATATTTACATGGATATTGACATTCATGTATCAATATTTCAACCCCTACAATCCCTTAGTTTCATAAGGCGCTACAAAGAATCAAAGATACATTTGGTTCAGTCAAGACTCAGCTTTCTGGTACTGTGCAGGTAGGTGGTGGTGATTTGACTGTAGAAGTGTGGGATTCATTGGGTAAACACAGTGCACACATATGGCAAAGGTGTCTAGATTTTGGACAATGTAGAATATTTTCCTTCAAACTTACAAAACCAATGACCTCACATATGTTGTTTCAACAAAGTTTTATACACTTCCTCATTCCAGTAACAGCAGACGTTCATCTCATTGGTCAATGCTTGGTTAGCAAGCAAATAATTTGCATGCATTTTTGGTTTCTCTGTGGCAGGCACAAACATATTTATACAGTATATGAGGTGTTATGCAGAATTACTGTTGCTGTGAAGCAGAGTTTTGCTCAAAGAACTATACAACTGCATGGTCCATGTACAGCATATTTCTCAGCCTTTTTTTATTACATTCAACCTTTTTCCAGTTGTCAGCTATCTTTTTTTTCAATTAAATTTTAGCATATGACTGCAATTAATGTAATAGTGGCAAATAGGGAGATTGTGTTAAACAGAAATGTATATCGTTGATACAGGATATGATGGACAACAGGACCTGCAGATTTCACTAAACAGAAGTCAGAGTGTGTCGGCTGTTGAAGGGTTAAGCTGAGCCCAGCTACGGTGGTGGTGAGCAGAGGGGCTGAAATCTTTTCCATATTACGGCACACATGAGGAACACATTTAAGTGAGTTCAGCTGTCTGGAGTCTCTCTCTCTCTCTCTCCCTCACACTGGCTGGTTAGGGGCAAGTTCAACACAGCCGTATATCATTACACATCTGGGAAAATGCACTCAGAGCCCCGGATGACACATCAGAGAAAAGAGAGACAATGTGCTCCGTCCGTAACCAACCTCTAAATGCTAAATAGTTTGAAAACGACCAAAAACCGTAAAAAAGATGAAATGGTTTAACTAACTGTTGAACAAAAGATCTCTAATACTGCAGGATACTCCATAAAACTACCATTTTGTATCCATTTGCAGTCTGACAACAAGACAGAGAATGTGAGGGCTGGTATGGAGCAAAAAACATCTTTATACTGTTAAAGAAAAGCCTAGAAAAAAATGTGAACACGACAAACTGTAAGATTAATATTAACATCAATGGAAATCTGAGACATCACGTTCTTTGACTCCTCCCATCACTTCCCCTCAGTAAGTCCGCCCCTTTCAAATTGCTCTGGTTCCTGCAGTTTTAGTTCGGTATGATGGATGTTGACTGGCTGAGCGTTCAAGAGGGAGGAATCTCTACAGTTCTTTTTTTCCAGTATGGAAACTGTTGTTTCCCTTCAGTCCCAGGTCCACATACCACAATGATATTGCTTCCATGACTTCAACTGCCTCTACAGTTTATTCTGTCTGGATAGTTTGATGAGTTTCTTTTTGCAGTTTGCAATATCTTATCCTCCCTCTTTTCATCTCGTTCTTTCCCTGTTTCTTATTCTTCGAGACACATGAACACAAAGGTTGTAGGGTCCCTGCAGTGAGAATGATGAGTTGAAAACAAGAGTTATAGAGGTGAGGTCAAAGTTGAGGAGAAAAAAAAAGTCCTCCACACATCACTTGAAGGCCCACATATGCCAGCTCCTTCATGCCTGACCTCAAACCTTGCATGTGTTGTAAAAAGCAGAGGAGGCATTTAGAGAACCCTGACTTGAAACCTTTTTTTCATCTACTTTCACCATGATTTCTTAAATTTGGGCTAGTTTTTTTTTTCTCACCTCAAAGTCAGTGAATTCACTTGCTGCATGTATTGTTGTCTCAAAGGAAACATGCAGGTCTGTGGCTTATGTCATCTTGAGGAGCTGAAGAGCTTCTAAGATACAAATTAGTTTCACTGATGTTGGACATATAAATTGAAATAATTCATCGTGGCTCACACAATCTTTGAGTTTTTGTCAGGGAGAACTCCAGCGCCTAGCCTCTCTGGCTTTTTACGGCTGCAATCGGTGTGACAACAAGGAAGTAAGATGACTCCTCCAGACCTCCTCCGCATTTGAATGATTTCACAGATGGGAAGGGAGAAAACAGTTGGATGCTGTAAAGCTAGGCAGGAGTATCAACGCAGGGAAAAATATTTTACTTATTTCATGTTGCTGTGCAAACTTGTAGAGGGGCTATTTGATTATATTATTGAGAATACTTATAATAATCATAACTTGTATGCTATACAAGACAGAGGTTAAACAATGTGGGACAGTGAAAGTAAATTTAAAGTATTTTTCTTAAAAGACTTGAAAGTACTCAACTTAGTATTCTCTAGCAACCCTCAACAGTTTGAATGGAAACTTATAACCAGCCAATGGCTTTTGGACTTGAAATGGGACAAACAACCCTAACCTAACACCAACCGGTTAGACTGGAGCTTGGGGATGGGGTTAGATTTGAGTAGAGTTGGAATTAGTTTCAGGAATATTTCTCTAAGAAAGAAGCTTTCTAAAATAAATCTACAAGACAGACTTAACTACAAAAACCTCTCTTTTTCCTGTGTAGTTGAAGCTTTCAATTCAGTTCAATTCAATTCAATACTTTACTCGTCCCTCAAGGGACAAATTTGCAAGTACAAGTACACATATACATTCATTTACACACATGAAAACAATCTACAAAATACAAATGTTAGAAAGAACTTAAATACACAAGGATTAATGGTAGTAGACAGTCTGTAGCTGGCCAACAACATCCAACACCACAAATGCACATATTGTGGGCAAAAGCATGAAAAGTGTCAATAGTGCAAGGTAAACTGACTATTTCTTGTACCGTGGCTGTTCAACCATATCACACAGTCTTCATCAGAGGATGGAGTTTGCTCAGTTGTCTTGAAGATGGATCTGTTGACATGTAAGCATAGTGGCTCATCTGGAGCACTTTTAGGACTTCTGTTGGTGTATAAGTTAGCATGAAAGTTCATTCTTGACCTTGGAAATAAAAATATATAATAAAACTACTAACATCTATTGATGAAGACCTTGAGATATGGTTTAAAAAATCTATATCTCTATAATGTAAAGGCTAGTGGACCTTGAGTTGGGATTATTTGTCAAGAATGAATGCACTAAAAGGGCTCAGGACATCTCTAATTTAGAGGAAGTATTGACTTTTATGTTTAGCCTTAAAATACTAGAGAAAGAATGTGACAAAAGTTGACAATATTGGTGGAAAGAGTGGACTTTGGTTTATTTAGGTTATTTAGGTAGTTAATTATCATGCACTTTAGGTTTATATCCTTTTCATACATCCTTAAGAAAAATTAAATATAAATTAACCGCAAAACAAATCTGCCATGCCCTACTGTTCAGCACTGAGAACTAGTTAGATAAAAATGTTGAAGGAATTGTATTAATAACCCCACTCTAACCTTGACCGTATTCACAAACTCTGTGCACTGTATCCCTGTAATATATATGTCAGTATACCAAGCTCTGTGTGTATTTTACACCCATATAGAATGACGGTTCGTTTAACTGAACTGAGACCAGCTCAAAGCACTGTAATGTCCCCTTCTAGCAAATACTTCCTTGTCTCTGAGGGGATTTGTTGGTGTAGTGAACCTCTGGACAGGATTGTGCCCTGTTTTTACTGGGTTATGGGCTTAAATGTTATTTAAACTGTCTGCCACCTGCTACCAATCAAACCGCCACCTGCCACATAAAACACCTGGTGGATGCTTGCTGAATGCAATCAGCACTTTTAAACTCCCCCAAGCTTGTGGTAAAATGGTGCAGCCTGGGGAAAAAGACAAAACTACTGTCACAGCTGAAACCGTCTCGTCTGACGCTTAACTTGGCGGGTTGGAGGAGAAACAAAGAAGTGGTTTCATAAAAGATATGAAGTGTGGAAAGCTAGTATTTTGGTTTCCTGCAAATCTCCCTTATTTGATCAGTCATATGACAACTTAGATTAGTAGTTTGAGGAACAATGAAATAATGATTTTGTGATAGTGGACATGAAAAAATGAGTTATTTTGCAACAGTCATGGATGAAGACTGGTGCTAACATGGCTGGCACATGTAGACTGCAAACTCTACACTCTTGAAATTGATGGCTTTGAGATAGAGTAAGCAGACTGTGTGTGTGTGTGTGTGTGTGTGTATGAGAGAGGTAGGTGGGCTGGAATACCATCTACATCCGTCTCCACAGTTGAACATGTTCCATATGTTGTTGTTTGTGACTATTCACTCTGTAGTTAGTGGTCAAACTAAACTTTTGTGTTACACACTGAACTAACTAACTTTCTCTTTGTGTTATAAGTATATGAACAGCGTGTGTTCTGAATAAAAGCTGAAAAACTAAGTTCTGTGCTGTTTTTTTTTTTTGTCTCCATTTGATCATTCTGTCTGGGAGCAGCTTCACCTCTTGCATTTTAGTCTGCTGCTCTGTCATTTTTTCCACCCGCTCAGCCAGTGGGAGGAGGGTTGTTTAAGTGGAAGCTGAAGCAATGGGTGGAAGACATCTCCTATCGGCAGCAGAAAAACCAGCTAGTGGTGAATCAGAAAGGGTGGTAGACAAAGCTACCTGATTTTGTGGAATTATTTTACATATTACTGAAACAGTCTTCTTTCATTCTTTTTTGAGGATTTTGGATGATACTGTACAGTCACTTCTGCATTTTCCTAATGTTTGTTTGACAAACACAGTAGCTACAACAAATATATATTAATTATCTGACAAATTAAGTGCATGTTTGGGCAACATAATCAGAATAATGCTCATCTGCATAAAACAGAACCACTATTAACAGTGTCTGCATGGCAGGTTGAGTATAGTTTGGATTAAGTTTAGAGGTCTTAGCTCACCTTGAAAAGTGCATAAAACTAAAGTTTTTACATACATTAAATACCAGGCTATAGCTACTGCAACAGGTACACTATGGAAAAAGAAGAGCATTGACAGCACTTTTATCAAAGCTATGAATTGATAGAGATGACTAAAATCCAAATCAAAACAAATTCCATTTTTTTGCAACCATTGCCAATTTGTCCTCTTACATATACAGTACATCACAGCTCCAACTCTGATTTGGACAATGGCTTCTGTATGATGATGTGGCTCTCAAATGTTGAGGAACTCTCAGATTGCCTCTTTGGCCTTGCTGCCATGTTGTCATGAGGTGATGGGAGGTGAGAAGCTAAAACCAGAAATGCAGTTTCTACTAAATTGAAGAATGCAAGGAGGTTCCCTCTGATCTAGACTTGGCTTGTAGCAGGAGGAGCCTCTGCCTCAAGACCCCCATGCTGTCGTGTAAGTAAGAGTTGGGGTGGAGAGGACGCTGATGATGAGGAAATTCTGCATATCCCAAAGTCAGGATCCAGTACGACATACAGTATGAGGTCATCCAAAA
Organism: Thunnus thynnus; assembly: GCF_963924715.1. NCBI lineage: Eukaryota > Metazoa > Chordata > Actinopteri > Scombriformes > Scombridae > Thunnus > Thunnus thynnus. The sequence continues at coordinate 19,724,696 of NC_089531.1, read as the reverse complement.
AGAGTAGCTACAGAGGAGGAAGAGAGAAGGTGCCAACCAAAAAGACAGGGCCTCTAATGAAAAACAAAGAAATTAAATGTTTAATTTAATCAAGACCTTTAATTACATTGTTTTATTCTCTCAAATAAGCTATAATTGAACTGAAGCAAATTGCTGGTGCTTTCCAATTTAGACCTATTCTGTTTGTCAACAAAAAAATAATTATCATAAGATTGCTTTCTTGTATCAGTATTGGGAGAAATAATTTAGAAAGTTACAGTATGTCTCTGTTTTTCTATAACTGACATGCATGCACAGCACACATGGCATACTCATCCCTTTTTCCTCTCTCTCTCTCTCCTTTTCTAAAAATCCACATCACTCTGACTGTAGTCTAGTTTCACAAGCTCCACATCATCACTTCTCCTCCTCCTCCTCCTCCTTGTGTCTTTCCCTCAGTTTTCCTCTCTCCTCCTTTCTTCTGTGCCTGTAGCACAGCCTGTCTGGATCCATGGTTTTGGATCACACTCCAAATGTTAGGGTTTGCTGTCCAGAGAAAACACTCTGCAGAGCCAAACAAAGGGAGAAGAAAAAAAAAGGAAAACTCAAGTTAGTGCAGGGAAACCATCTTTTTTTAAACGTCCTGTGATACAGTTTAGAGATACAGATTTGAAGCACTATTGTTTGTACTTGATATGGATTCTCACTGTTTTATTTCAAAGATCTGAAAAAGGGGCACCATTTAGTTTCACTCGAAAAACATTTGGGGCTAATATTACACTTAAATGATGTGGGAGGAGGCTAATCTGATGGTCCCTCCTCTCTGCAAGTTTAACCTACCTCTTACTGGAAACAAATGCTGCAATAATAACCTCACAACTATTGAACATTAAAGGGTGCTGCTTGTTTTAATGACAAAAATCTGGCTGCTGAAGGAAAATACTGATATCTACTTACTTGCTTATTTCACCAGCTGATTTGCATTGGCTGTCCCTGGGCAACAGTAGCACTTAAACACACAATTATTACTACATATGACTATGGTTATGAGTACATATACAGTACACAATATAACACAAATATTATATCTGATTAGCTGTTAAGCAAGTGTATATATTTCTACTTTAAAAAATAGAAGAAATAATTAAAAATAGCTATGGATCCTTAGGTGACAATCCATTTAATCCAATGAATCTGGAGCATTAGGGAGACTTAATTAGGAAAGCAGAGCACATTCACTAATTGGTGAAGATGTGGGTTACTTCAGGAAAACCTCAGGTGAGTTCCTGCTGGGCAGCTGTAAGTGCAGGTAGTTTGTTTGGAAGTTAGTGGCTGACCGAGTATGTTTATTACAGCCTTTACAAACAGCCAGGCCTTGTGGTGGAAAACTGTTACACATCACTTTAGTGCTGCCTTTAAAACTACACATTTCAACATTAGAATGAAGTATCGACTGTATTGACAATGTAAACATGAGAAAACCGCACAAATCACAGTACAGTATTGAATGTTAAGCATTTAATTATTTTCTGTATGTGCAGGCTCATGTATACTGTGAAGAACACTGTTAAAGATAATTAGTCACATTATTAATTTCCCTCTATGTTCATAATAGCGCTGCTCCAGGTTATATAAATTAAATCACAAGGAACAGCAGGACCTCTATAGAGAGGGATCATGTTTACTATAACTTGCTAATTAGTAAATTGCTCAGAGTTAATGGGAGTACTCCTACAGTTACAGACTCCTCCACAGGAGCTTGCTGCTTGGCTTGAAATGCTTTATGTTTCCTGTGTAGCCCTCTGAATATGTTACTCTGCCATGCTGAGGAATAACTGTCTGGTTTGCACAGTGACAAAGAAGTTGACTAGATATAGATTATGGAAGTTCAAACTTTATCTCATAAGTTCTGATAGGATGGCTATGTCAAATGTATCTGACAAAAACACACACGTACAGTACCGGTCTAAAGTTTGGACACACTTTCCCATTCACTTGAATGAGAAAGTGTGTACATTGAAGTTGCTCTGTTGCATGGTTGGTGATCAGGGTGATCAGGGACTCTGGCACACCAGACTCCCCTTGACAAATTTTACATTTTTTCTTAATTTCTTTGTGCAAAATCATTTTGGTGAGTGCAGAGTGTGTAAAAAACACAAATGCCAGCTTCTATTTGTTTGTATATGTATACAAGTATTTATGTGAGAGAGTGAATTCATGTGTATGTCCACTGGCACCTGGAACACATTACATCCTTGTGGAGCCATATGGTGGGCACATGAGTCTTAAAGTGGCAGGGGCTTGTATTTCCCACATTAAAGTTATTAGTAAAGTCCGCACCCCCCGCCAGCCTGGCCATTTGGTCTGGCCCGATGACATCAGCACATGCTGGGTGAGGTGGACCCCTAATTTTCTTTTTAGGGTATGTAACTACCTTTAGCTACCTTTCTACGTCCAAGGTTTCATGTGGCTGGATACTAAATTAAGATTAAAAGGAGGTGATTTAATGATAAAAATCTTGTTTTTCTTGTCTTTTTTTAAACTGAAACAACTGTTATAAGTTTCAATTTTGATTTTCTGAATAAGGATTTGTGAAGGAGTGATGACTTTCTCCAAACCTCCAGTGCACATCAAATACAACCTGAAGAATCTGCTTATGTAGTCTTAGTTTGAGAAGTCTTCCTATTTTAACTATAGGAGGGATTTGTGTTGATGGGTTGATGTAGACCTAGTGTGCACGTGTTTGTGTGTGTGTGTGTGTGTGTGTGTGTGTGTGTGTGTGTGTGTTGACCTCTTTACATTTGGAGGTTTGGCTAATGATGGAAGAAATTCCATTTGAGAATTACAGATGGTTTTATTTTTTTCCCCCTAGTTTCTTTTGTCTAGTCCCTCCTCCTCTCTCTCTCTCTCTCTCTCTCTCTCTCTCTCTGGATGATTTTCTCTCTCTCTCATTTCTTGACTGCTCAATGGAAAATCACCATCATGGCAAAAACTTGCCTGTGTGTCTGTTCAAACTCACTTAGTCAGAGAAGACTCGTAGATTGTAGCTGGGCTGACATGTAACCAGTTGTATTCCCAAACAATGTTCCTTAAATTTGCCACACTACTTATTATCAAGACTAGACAAAATTCACGACCTGTATTTATCACAGCAATGCACACACATTCAGTCCATATTGCTCCTTTTGTCAGACATCTGTTTATACAGTATGTGAATGAGTCAGAGGCACGACTGAAAGGAGGGGATGAAGACAGAGAGACGGGGGGATAACAGGGTTTAGGGGGGTTAAAAGAAGAGGGGTAAGTGAGAGAGAGAGGTTGAAGGAAATAGAGAGAGTTGAGGAAGGGGAGGAGGTCTAAGGGTAGTGCAGGCAGCCCATGACATAGCTAAAGCATGAGTACATGACTGTTGGCTGAAATCCACTGTGAAAGTTCTGCATCTGGTTAAAATCTAGGCTACTGCCTCTATTCTCCTCGACTTCCTTACCTCTTCTTCCTCTTCTTCTTCACTTTTCATTTTAATCTCATCTCTTCCTCAAAGCATTTTTATGTTTTTCTTATTTGCACTTATTATCTATTGCCTCTCTGTCGACTGATTGCTCTTTATTTCTTATTCTTTTCTTTCTGTTTCTGTCCACAAAGACAAACACAGACAGATGGAATGAGAAACAGGAGGGGGCATGATACCCCCCACCCCCAACCTTGATGTTTCACAGTTGTTTGTAGGAAAGAGTTTGCCATGTTGCCAGCATTTTGCCATTTTGCTTATAGTTTGTAGTTCCTACTCACTTTCAAACCCCTTTGTAACTAAAATTGTCAGAAAATAAAGAGTAGAAAGTGGGTTTTCAGGATGAACAGTTTAATCAAAATCTCTCATAAGAGAAACTGTGGTGTAGATAGGCTAGCTGCTAGGGTCTGAAAAGTAAATCTATAGAGCGTTAAAGAGTTCCGCTTTTTGAAACAAAGACTGAAAGCAGAGGGAAACATTTAGCCTCGGTGTGTCCAAAGGTAGCAAAATCCACCGATAAGCACCTCTATAGCTCAACAATTAGCATATTATATTTCAAAAACTGAAGTGAAAAAATGTCATGTTGTGGTTTTACTGGGGATAAGGGTTAAACAGGATTAAACAATAAAGACATATACATTTTTTGTTACTTTTAGACAGAGCCAGGCTAGCTGTTTCCCTGCAGTGTATGTGCTAAGCTAAGTTTACAAACTGCTGGCTGTAGCTTCATATTTAAAGGGGACATATTATGCACATTTACAGGTCTATGTTTTTAATCTGGGGCTCTACTTGAATGTCTTTGCATGATTTACAGTTAAAAAAGTCCATATTTAACTCATATTGACCCTTTGTGCAGCCCCTCAGCTCAGCCTCTGTCTGAAACAGGCTGTTTTAGCTCCTGTCTCTTTAAGGCCACCCTCCTGAGGAGCCCTCTCTGTTCTGATTGGACAGCTCTTGGAAGCTGCACCGTTGGTAGACTTCCGCCGGCTCCAGAGGCTACGTCAACAAAACATGAAACAAACTATAAAACATCCATACATCAACCAAAATCCATTCTGAAATATGAGAGTGGACAACATGTGGAAAAACCTTAGCAACAAAGGCTATGGAGTGGACAACCATTTATGGGCATGTGTTGATGTCAGCTCGTTGGAAAGGTAGAAAAAAACGTTGCAAATGAAGCGTTCAGGGCAGGTTGAAGCACTGGATTTTCACTTGCAGGGAGCATTTCTACATACCTTAACCTCAAGTTTTGGAACTTTGACCATATTTAGCCTAGATATCATCAACATTATAACAGTAAATAACAGAAAATCACAAAAGGCATAAAATTACCCCTTTAACAGACATTAGATTCGGAAAAAAGCATTAAAATGTCAAACTATTCATTTAACATGGAAGTGGATCATTATCATACACTTTCTGAAATTTAAACACGAAAATAAGCTCAATTTGTTGCAGTTGCAACCCAGAAAGTGTGCAGATATACTATTTTTTTTTTGAAGTTGCTTTGGTTCTTATCATTATGTTGGAAAGGAAGTGTCCCTTTCAGTGTCAGTTGACTAACTCCAGGGTTTGCTTCGTCATGCAGGAAGGTATCTTTTTTGTAATGTATCTCTCTCAAGTGCAGGGAAAAACACACAGGTTCTGCTTTGGAGTTTGCAAATTAACACTGGAAAATACTTATTTATGCTCAATATATATGACCAAACTGAATTTTGTTCAAGAGTGAAATTTTAAAATGAATCCTTGTCACACAGATTAATCTGCTGTAAAACCTTAAGGTGGTTGTGACGTACAATAATAAATAATGTCTGAACAGCTCAGCAAATAATTTTGCCTTTCAGCCACCAGATGGTGAATTAATGATATGCAAATTACTGCAGATAAAGTTATTTTACTACTGCTATGCAGTCCTGCACCTTGTGAATGGTAATAAAGCTGAGTTCTGGGTTTATAATGACAGTAAAGCCTAATGGATAGGAACACTGTGGTGGTCCCAACTCTCGAAGACTGACTCCCAGTCATTCCAGGGTTTACAGGGGGCAGTGGGACAGGTATGGGCTTGTCTCTCTATCTCTCTCTGTCTCACACACATACATCTATTTAATTAGTCTCTTCTCTGTTCTTGCATGTTTTAGAAATCTATTAACATCATCACATCAAGGACACCAAACTTGCTTTTTTGTTGTTGTCACATTTTAAACTTTTAACTGGTTGGACACAAAGTTTGTCGTTCTTTCTCTCTCTGTTTCTTATTCTGTTGTTCTCCTCTTTGTCACATCTCTTTTGTCCATACTACAAAAACACACACGCCACGCCACACACACACTTCATAGCCTTAGGGTGTGTCCGGACTTCCACTCCTCACCCAGTTCAGTTTGTTGACCAGATGATCTCCTGCAGCCAGTCATAATGCCGAGGCGGAGTATGAATTAGAAAAAAAAAAGGTTTCTTTTCTTTTCCTCCTCTCCAGCTCTCCTTTTCTTTTTTTCCCAGCTGAACCCAAAACTTCATGATGACCAAGAAATTCTTCCACGTGTCCACTGCTGGATGTGGATGGAGGAGGGGAAGAAGACAACATGTCTGGTTTTCCTTTTGCTTCTCTTAAATCAAGATTTTGCAATGTTAATTTTCAATGCTCAATGCAAAATCTCTATATAAATGAGAGCATAGTGCACAACCTTTGCACACATGCACTCACACACAGACACTTGTTTTAGGTTCATCATCTGCGCTAAATGCTTTTCTGATCCATAAATACATTAGATAAAAAGGACGTAAAAGGAGTGAGGTTTAGCTGACTTCAGGAAACTGCATTGCTGTAGGAAAGGGTGAAGAAGAGGGAAAGCAGCAATTAAAAGTGAATACATAGCAAGAAAAATGCTTGAAAGAGTATATAAAGAGTGAAGGGGAAAGAAGCAAAATGCTCAGAAGAAACATATGATCTTTCCTTGGCTTTACAGTCTCTCTCTTTTTTCTTTTATCATTGTCCTTGTTTTATTGTCATCCTTTCGTCAACCTGCAAAATCAAATATGTTTATTAATATAAACAGTTGCTACATGCTAGTTTCAACACCACTGTGATGTTGAGCACTGTGACCTGAGTAACCCAGGCTCTGAGAGGAGGTGGGAGCAGAGGCGGCCTGCCTGGGTGTGTGTGTGTGTGTGTGTATGCGTGTGTGTGTGTGTGTGGGAGGGGTGGTGGGGCTGAAGAGGACAGGCCCTGACTGGTGAGAGAGAGAGAGAGAGAGAGAGAGAGAGAGAGAGAGAGAGATGTCTTGTTATGCTCCCTCTCTCACTTTCCCTTGTATTTCATTTTATTTGCAGAAGCCCATTATGAAGTGGATCTTTATAAACTTCTGATTTCATGTGGAAATGATTCTTACTTCTGTGCAAATGTCTGACTGGATGTAAGTTAAGTTCATGCTGCTCATATTTGGGCTATATAGGATGCATCTACTGACCCTGAAGTGTGTGAAGTGTGTCAGTTTTGTTTTCAGTTTAAAATAATGACATTTGCCTCAAAGTGTAATTCTTATGTGAGACCTATGTTAAAAATTGTTGTCAACAGAATTAAAGGAATAACTTTTCAGAAACCAGATGTGCATTTTTACTCATTGTGTCGAGTGGATAGATTAAATTTGAATTAATCTTTGAATTCATATGTCACAATTGTACAACAAGCCGTTATGCTTTAAAAAAAAAACATAATATCTTAAAATCTTGGTCCCAGTGTAAATCAAAGTATACTGTGAGAATTGATCGATTTATCAACAAGATCCAGAATTAATGGCCTCTTTCATTTTGACATTCGAAGTTTGTGATGGATGAGTTTGCTGCCACTGCAGAGAGGACGTCTGTGGGATGAATCCAAACATTTCACTGCATTATTTCCTCTCACCTAAAGCTCATTTCATCACATACAGGCAATATTACTTTGAAATGTGGGAAGTTAGAAGTTGAAGCTTTGATGAATACTTAAAAGAAGGAGAAATACGACAGTGTTCTGTTTTTCAAATGAAACTGTTATTTATCAAAAGGTTCATACACGTCTGTAATCAGAAATAGCCCTGGGCTCTATTTCCATCTCATCTTCCTATTGGATTAAAGGACATAGGAAATGACTTTGAAGATGGAAGATGGTTTTTAAAAAGCTGTATCTCCAAAAGGACTGCACCTTATTATGATCTAAATAAGGAAATAATAACTATAATAGTAATTGATGGTGTGCTTTCATCTTAAATTCACATCTTTTTCCTGCCATAAAAGCATCACAGAGGATTGCTACTGCTAAGATGTGAGCTTGTTTACTTCACATATTTGTTCAAATTCTAACTGAGAAATCATTTCTGGTTTTGAAATGTAGAAGAAAAGGTTTCTAACTTAAAACCTGATGACCGCTGTCCACCCATTGTTTCTTCTTCTGTTTTCATGTCGATGGTTGAGACTGGTTACTCAGCCTGTCGGTCCTGGCCAAGCAGAGATTAGAGATGTGCTGGGACTTGCTATTAGCTATGTGAAATGTGACCTGTTCCCCTCCCCCGGGGGGCTTCACTCCAAAACAAACTCATATGAATCTGGGCATAGTTTTAAGTCTTAAAGTCTTAAATGTAAAAATAAGAAAACAAATTTTGTCCAGAGGAAGAAGAGTTATGTCACATCATATCATATTTTGGTTTATGAAGCCTTAGGACTGTCTATCCACTCAATCCCTCACTGAAACAAACTAAAAGCCTTTGACTTTACCATAGTCATCTTTTTGATGACTATTATCAAAGCCCTCATGTGAACTGTGGATATTTTTTGATGATTCACATGTTGTGTCTTGAGTGTAGAAAAGTATGTTATCAGTAAATCAAAGGCAAACCCCAAATTCTGTTTGACAGCAAAGCATTTAACACGTTCCATTGATTTAGAAAAATGTAACTACCCTGAATTTATCATTCAGTATTTGTAAAATCTTGAGGATCTATCATTTCCACAGCAAAGTCACAGAGACATTTAATATCTAACATGTTGGCCAATCTTCTATTAACAGTTTGTTCACGCTGAAGGTAAACATCATCATCACAGAGACCGAATGTAATTTCCGAATTCACACACATGCGTACGCAAACACACACACTCAGGTGTGCATGTCTGATGGTGAGGGGGTCATGTTGCGGTATTTTCTTAGCCTGTGTTAGACAGGATGACCACACTGGGCAGGAATCAGGGGTGTTTCCTCCAACTGTTCCCTAGGGTTTTAAGTGTCAACATACACTCTCTCTCTCTCACACACACATACACATTCACATTCACATTCACACTCACACTCTAACACACGTTTCACACTGTTCACACCGTAAAGTCCTCTGTTCCTCTGTGTAAGTTTGTGTGGGTTTTGTGTTGGTGTTTCTGTATCAGCGTGTGTGTGTGTGTGTGTGTGTGTGTGTGTGTGTGAAAGACGCTTTATTCATTCACTACTCCTTTCTTTATCTATACAAAATCAGTTTTAAAGTGTCATTATATATTAATCTGTAGGTATATTCAGTAGTTGAAAGCTTATTTTGTTGTCATCGTAACTTTTTCGATGGGAATGTTCTCAGTGACACGACAACTTGTAGGAAGAGAAGGAGGGAATACCAAAGTATTGAGTTATGATAGTATCAAGTTTCACAGAACTTTTATATATAGAAGATATATTGTTGAAGTTTTGCAGTGTGGCAAGATTTTAATTTTAGCGAAAAATGCTGAAAAAGAATATAGAAGTAAAAAAGTAACATGTAGTCTGAGCTCTAAATCTGCAGCCTCCAGCCTCACAGTTCTGGTCTTCTTCCAACATGTCTGGAATTCTCCCCCATTTCTTTTCCTTTTCTTCTTTTCTTCCTGACTTTTCTTTTCCACGTCTGTTGACCACTCCCTCTGTGGCAATAATCACATATGAAAAAAAAACAAAAAAAAAACTTTTTCAAATATTATTTCCCGTTATATTTCAATGTTTTTTGTGCATATTTTAAATGTGACAAACAAATATGTGATTTTTTCTTACTTTTCTCCCCTTTTAAATTTTTTAAAACCTTTATCAAGCCTTTAACAAACAATGGCCAGCCAGTGTATAAACTCATGCTGCACAGCCAAACATATTCTATAAAACTTAATTTTAAATTCTTGTGAAGATCCTAAAGTTTGTAAAGATATCGAAAATGCCTTTTGGGGAAATGTGTAAAGAAAAATGATGAAGCACAAAATATCTAGAATATTTCCATTTGATGGAAAGGTGCAACCATAAAAAAAACGGGATTCTTTAATTGAAATATTTCAGTAAGTGTGAAGATCATATACCTTTAATGAAGAGCTGATACAGATTATATGTTCAATACTGTCAGACAATGCGGAATAAGTTGATTTTAACAACTTTTAAGGGGAACAAAAGTGGAAACCTGCAGTGGTTAAAACAGCCTCACAGTACAAGATTCCTCTATTATCTCCTCTGCGCCTTTGATATAACAATTTTTTTTCACAATGATGTGATGCACACTGATCATTTTCCTCCACACAGACTTGTAGATGACGTGGCTAGGTCGGGCTCTCGAGACAGTCTCTGCTGCTCGTGACTCAAACCCATTTCTAAAAGAGAACAGAAAAAAATCTTAATGACAAGCCCTAGCGGCCAAAGTGATTTGAGAGCTGGCAGTGTTGGGTTGCATTTCCCTGCGTCTGCCTGCCTATTGTGGAGAATTTTCAGTGTTTAGGGAGGGACGCCTCCAGCTTAGAATAACATGGCATTAAACACAAAGATGACTCTCTTTTCCCCCCGTCATTTTCATCTGTCTCTTCTCTGTGTACATTTCTGGTTTCTTACATTGTCTTCTGCCTCTTTTGGTTTCTTCTGCTTTCTCTGTTTTTCATGACGTGACATCTTACTTTGGGCACCGTATCTCACAATCAAGTCACTTTTCAAACAAACCCCGTACTCCATTTTATTCTTAAGGAAACGTGTGTTTTTTGTGCTTTTTTTCAACCGATTCTTTTCTTTTTTTTTCCTTGCCAGATGTGTTTCTCCTCTGGATCTCCCCCTGTGCAGGCCCCCATGATTCATTTTCCACAGACATCTTAAAAGGTCCAAAACACTCCCCTCCCCCACGCCTTTTTCCCTCTTCCCTCTCTCTCTCTTTCTCTCCTTCCCAGAGCTCAGACTCATACTGCTGGTTTGTCTCAGCCTGCAGTGGTGGTTAGTGACAGAGGAACGAGGACTCAACAGAGGGAAGGAATGAAGCTTATGTGGAATCTCCATAGCCAAAGGCTTTCAGACGATCCTCTCTCTGTCTCTCTCTCCTCCCCTGGTGGTCAGAGGGGGGGGTGGGACAAGCCTGCCCAGGTGCTATTATGGGTGTTGGTGGGTGGATCCACTGGATGACACCCTCAATGAAGTAAACACACCTCCGGTAAGAGGGGAAGCGATAAAGGAGGCGGACCACTTTTCTTCCATTACTTTCACTGATGGGAGAAAAAAAGAAGAGAGGGAGAAACTTGTGCTTGCAGCCACTCCTCATCCTCCTCCCTCTGCTGCCCCGCCATATTCCCACCCTTCCCCACTCCTCTTCATTCCACCCAGACACACTCCTTCCTTCCTCCTCACCCTCACATTCTCTTCTCTGTGCAATGTCTACACTTTTGCAAGAAGGGTGACACTTCCTTGTGATTGGCGGAGGGATTTCTTGCATGGAATCTAATAGGTTTAACAGTTGATGTCATGGTTGATAATGCATTCTTGAACTGTCTGTTAGTAAACCTTAAAGGAATAGTTTGACATTTTTGGGAAATGCGTTAATTCGCCTTCTTGCTGAGATTTAGATGAGAAGATCAATACCACTCTCATGTCTGTCGGTTAAATATGAAGCTACTGCCATTAGCTTAGCTTAGCATAGTGGAAACAGGAGGAAACAGCTAGTCTGGCTCTGTATTAAATTAAAAATTATGTGCTAACCAGCTCATCTAAAGTGCTCTAATTAACATGTTATATCTCATTTGTTTAATTCATACAAGAACTGAGGTGTAAAAATGACAAGTTGTGGTTTAACGGGGAGAGGGAGGGGCAGGGTGTTGTTTGGAGACATATCACTGAAGTCGCGCTTGGAGATCACAGTATGTTGTTTGGTACCAGCTGTTTATTTTACTAAGATTTATTTCCATGTTTGTTTATTAAAGGGGATTAGCTCTCTCAACAGAATCCTTGTTGCAGCTCAGATTCTTTGAGAGCTCCCTTAAAGAGCAGAGCATTTTCCACCATATCTAACTCTAATCTCTATAAATGGTCTATTCTTTGCAGTAAGAGTCTGACTGACTCTTGGAAAGAACTGCGAATAGGCTTATTTCCCAAAATGTTGACCCATTAATTTAAAGGACCAGTGTGTATGATTTAGTGGCATCCAGTGATGCCCCTCCCCTTCTAAATATGTAGGAGAACCTATGGTGGCTGCGAAACTTGCGAGAAACGCGAAAGATCCTCTCTAGAGCCAGTGTTTGGTTTGTCCATTCTGGGCTACTGTAGAAACATGGTGGTACAACATGGCACGCTCCGTGGAAGAGAACCTGCTCCCTATGTAGATATAAAGGCCTCATTCTAAGGTAACAAAAGCACAAGGATTCTTATTTTCAGGTGATTATTTCTGCCAAGTCTATTCCACTAGATGCCACTAAATTCTACACACTGCACCTTTAAATGTATGTCATTAAATTTGATCGACACAGGAATAGTAAAAAAAAACAAACAAAAAACAGAACTTTCATTGCATGGAAGGGAAAGCAGTCACACCTGTAAATCCCATGTCTGACTGTCTGATGTGAAGTGTGTGAGTGTGCCAGCCATACCTTGTCTTTACAGGCACGTGGCCTGTGATTGCACGTTAAGAGATCTCCCACCCCCATTTCACCTGCAATAAAGTGTAAAATTGAAAGGTGGGCCAAGGAGAGGTGAAAGCCACAATTACCTGCTGTCTGCTCTGCAGTATATCTGTATTGCCACTGTGTAACAAACCTTCACATGGGGTCACACTGAAGCCTAAAAGTTCTTTCTCGTTGAAATGTGTTGAATTTCAAGCAGAAGATGCAGCATGAGGCTTTTAACACATTTTATAAGCTAGGCTATCAAGTCTCTCCTTTATCAGCACCTAGGCATCCGAAGCATGTATGGAATTATGACTTCAATCCTTTAAAAAAATTAATGTATTCACATTTCTCTTCTTGGTATAAGCAGGTTGCCTGTGTTTTCATGTCAACACAGATAAAAAGTCAGAAATACTCCATTTGAAACTCTGAGCCACAAAGACTGCACAATCTCAACCCAGTCATACTGCAAAGGTCAGACTGCTTAAATCAAACCATAATTTCACAGCTCTGCGAGGATTTGATATATTCAGCAATCTTCGTCAGCATCCAGTGACCTTATAGAGACTCCTGAAAAGCCAAGTTTTTCTCTCTTGAAGGTAAACAGGAAGTTCCACTTTAATGGGACAGCCTGATCATCTTGATAAAGACTGCCAGCATGAAGAGAATACAAAGGGTACAGAGGACCGTGCTTTGGAAACAAAGTCAGTTTTGTCAAACCAGGCAATCCTCACTTCATAATAGTTAGGCAAGACATTGTAGTACTGCTTTTATACAGTGACTATGTTAATTTATGGCTTGATTTATAAGAAATGCCCTATATTAGACTTAAACACACCCTCAGATGAAAATGGAAACGTTTTTAACCTTGTTCACATGTCCATGTGGTGTTTTTCAAGTGCTACAAGACATAACAGAAGCAAAATAAGCAGTCAACGCCACGGCTGAGCATTTCTGCTTTGAAGCTGCAGTGTACCAAGGACAGTCTCAAAAACACGGATTCAGTCAGGCAGGATATCCTACGTCACAAATCTAAGGAACCAATCATTTATAATTGAAGATAATTATATGCAGAGTCTACCTCCTCAGGTTTTCCCCGACAGCTGATTCCGATCTTCACGGAAGAGTAGCAACCCATTGAATTGAAAAGCCAAGTCTGGCATATTGCTGTTTAGCCAAGTTTCAAGTTTCCTCTCAGTCGGATCAGATCCATTTTGTTATCTAGTGAGCTAACGTTGACCAGAAAGAGCGATGGAATGGCTGGCCTGGTCGCGTTAACTTTTAGCTTGGCTAACAGATTGGCCTGCTAACCACCGCTTCCTCTCACCTCTGACCTGTTGTAGTCTGCTATGCCAGTCTGCTGCTGCAGGGCATTGTGTCCTAAGCTTCAGTGGATGTGAGGCGGGCGAGTTGCTGATAATATTCAGAAATTCGGTCAGGACTGTACCTTCCTGGCCTAGTTGCATTGGTGGTGTTATCTGCACACTTACTCACGTTAAGAGAAGCTAACACTCTTTACACCATAGCTGGGAGCCAGTGAAGCTGCTGCACTGCTGCAGGCCACCATGAATCTATTTGCATATTCATAGATCCTGGAATTTTTAATGAGGGAGAAGGAGTAGATGTCATTTTAAGAATACAACCAGAGTATCTTTATACGTCTTAATAAATGTCTGGAGAGTACCTTTAATTCTGTAGGGTGTGGCGTCAAATAGATAGCGAAAACAAAATTGTATGATACCAAATGACCCCATCAGCTACAGCACAAACAGCAATTAAAGGGGTTTGAAAGTTAATGAGTGTTTAGTTGCAGCTCAGTTATGAATGGTTACTCAGAGCTTTCTTTCCAGCATTCATCCTCAAATGAACCCGGAGTCCTATTATCCCATCCAAGGTCGAGAGCGGACAAAACCTCCTGCCACGTTGTCTCTCCTGTTCTCCCCTCCCTGTCTCTCTCCCTCTCTCTCCTCTCTCTGTCTCTTCCTCATTCCCTTGCTCTATTTCTCACCACAATTTATTTGGCCTTTGTCTCCTCCTTTTTTTTTTTTTATAGTAACTCTCTTTTCTCTAACTTTTCTTTCTGCTTCTTCACCTTTGCTACTTTCTTTCTTTCTTTCTTTAGTACTTGGCAGAGCTCCGTCTCTTGCTATATGATGTGGTTCCTGCAGGGATGAAGGGAGGGTCAGGCCAGTCGACTTGCTTCCTGTGCTCTGTGCAGTTTAAATGCCAGCTTGGTGACCACACAGCAGTGCATGAAGGGCGCAATGATGGTTCAGCTGCTGCACCTTGGTCACAGGCCATTTTCTCTGAGACGTACTCTCTCATTTTGTCAAGACTCTCAGACAGACACACAGTTGGGTCCCATAAGTCTGCATACACAAATTGCATGCTGTGTGTTTGATAAATGTTTGACTGAGCTCTTGCAGCCGACTTGGAGACAAATACAGTCCAGCAGTATTGTGTCCAATCTACAGTAAATTAATTATAGAACTGAAGAAAATGATTACACCACTCTGTGATCAGTAATTAATGTTATCAGTTGTTTGCTGTTAAATGTATGTTGCATTAGCAATGTGTGAACAGGTATGCTGTATATGCAGGCTGGATGTTTCATGTATTATATCTTTTATCTTTAATATACTGTTGCAATGAATTTTGTTTTGAAGCACATGTCTGTACAGTCCACCATGTAATCCTGATTTCTTTGTTTTCTCAATTTCTCTGTCCTCGGATTAAAAAAAAAAATCACACAAACTTGTGAGTTCTTCAAAGCTAACAGGAATGCAAGTCACCAACATACGTGGCTGCTTTCTTGGTTTTCACTGACACTAAATTGTTTTACTGACTCTTAAGGCCACATGGACATAGGGACAGTGAAATGTTCAGTTTTAAACACATACTGTATTTATTAAATATTTTCACTAGGAATGCACAATCCTCAATTGTGTATCAATTGAGTCATACTTGTTAAATCTATAGCTGAGTACCAGTTCAGCAGCTTTTTTCCTCTAAATGATGTGGCACATGAAGGTTGCTCCTTCAGAGAGACCTGAAGACCAAACTGAACCTGCTCCTCCTCCCTAAATGAGGTGGTGTAGTCTCAGAGAGACCAAAGCAAATGATTAAATCGGCACTCCACGTTGAGTGGCCTTGAGTATGAGTTGTGAACTTCAGTACTTGATGGTCAGGTGTTCAAAATTCCAGTTATCTCTGACAGCCTGTGATGAACAACATATCCAGGCTGCCAATACATTGTTTCCATAGTTTACCATTTTTCATCGTTTTAGAGCAAGTAATACAATCACCAGTGATAAATTACAGCCTGGAAGAAAATACCTGGTAAATATGACATGATCACAACATATTTTCCAACTTTATATCTGACAAGCATTATTTGTGTCTGTGGGTAGTGGGATATTGGCCTGGTTGGCCTGTTATGTCATATTCAATTGATTAATGTGGAATTTGGATGATGCAGCCCCTGAACTGGGACACAGGTACAATTAATGTGCTGCTAACGAAGATGAGTATGCTCACAATTAATTATATGCATCTAAAGCATACAGAGTGTCCATACAGTTCACACAAGCTATGAGTATGCATGCACATCCAAGCCGAAGAGGGCAGCTGCTGGGCTGAAAGTGAGCAAATGTCGAAATAAACATATAAACAGTTCGCATGCTGCAGGGCTCCAATGTCCACTTATGATTTATTGCACCAAGGTGACATTTCAAGCACTACTGCTCTTCATCAGACTGAAGTGTGACTTGAGTCTGATGAAGAGCAATAAATTATAAGTGGACATTGGAGCCCTGCAGTGTGTGAGCTGTTTATACGTTTATTTTAATCATACAGTTCAACCATAAGAGGTGATATTCACACAACTTTCATGTCTTCTACCAGGTGGTGATGTATAAGCACTTGAGACTTGTTTGTTTTCTATGAACGCCATGCTTGCCAAGTCATGGCTGTAAAATACATATGCTCCAGATGCATGTACACACTGTTGATCAGCCATGAGTTTCAGTTCATCTCTCCAGTGTCCAGACTGTAGTCTCTAGATGAAGCTGCAGTAGGCTGCACTGATCTAAACTGCAGTTCTTTCTACCTCCTCATTACAACAGCTAAACATATTTTAGAGAATCCCTCTATCATTTCACCTCAAACGGCAACACTGGCAATAATGCGAGAAACGTGAGGCGGCTAGACGCCTCCCACAATCCCCTTTAAGGACTGCCCCGACCATCTGCAGACAAAAAAAAAAAGAGAGAAAGGAAAATGTTAACTGCTTATTCAAAAAACAAAATGCAGAAAATGGAAAACAAAACAATGAAAATATCAAAACAAGAGGCAACCTTTTGTACAATCTGTCCAAGTTTCTTGCATGCACAATCAACTTTTCTTTAAAAAAGACAGCCAACAGAAATGCAAAAATCTCCAAAAAGCATTGTTTCAAACCATCACTAGATTTTTGGTTGTATTAATTGTGTACATTCAAACGATTCATCATCATTTTCTCTTCTTGCTGCTTGTTTCCGTTACTGTCAGACAAAGACTTTCCAGCTGCAGATACTGAAAGCTCCCCTGTTAACCTCAGCCTTGGACTACTACTAAGGTTCTTCTGCTCCTTCATGAGTGAGAGAGCAGCATCCTCTTCTGGTTAAAAAAGCTCAATAAGAAAAGAAACTCCTCATGTTGGATTCCTCACTCTTTTCTTTCTTTGAAAGAAATGTTCACACAGCACAATGGAATTTGGCAGAAGAAAAGTACTGTAATCTCTGCAAATAACATTTATCTTAATTTTTAACCCCATTAATGCAATATGGAAGGTTTTTTTCTTTTGTTTTTTTCTTTTTTTGCATACACAGATACAGATTTCTTGCAGGATATATAAGCTTAAACTTGCATAAGTAGCATTATTACAGTTTTGTCCTCCTTGTACACAGCAGCTATGGAAATCACTTACCCATTGTCCACTGGAGGGTGCAGCTGCATCACATACAGTACCATCAGTTTGTGTGTTTCCTCCTTAAAAAGCAAAGGTTGTCAGCTACTGCTTGCTGATTTGTGAAGTATTAAAAAAAACAACAACCTAGTTATGAACACACAAATCAAATAAATACACCACTCGTCAACTGCTGTGACAAGCTATGATTCTCTTGTAATTGAGGAGTGTTAATGTAGGCCCTGCTCCACACTCACACTGTTATATATGCTGCCCATAACTACTGGAACAACTGGAGGTTACATGTCTTGTTCAGATAACAATCTGTATTAATGGCAACAACCCACTCTTGTAATTTCTAGATCCTCTGTTATATTATCTGTTCTGGACAGTAGAATGCAGTAATTTTGTTCAAAGAAAAACACAAACAACAAGAAAATCTCTGAGTGCGTCATTCATCTTGTCTCTTTATTTTTCCACTTTCAACTCAGATGACCCCAGCATGTTCAAATCCTTGAAAGAATGTTGTCTCTAAACAATTACACATTAATCACACAAATAATATTAAACCTTTTGCCGTGCAGACTGATAAGGCTGTGTTTACCTCACATAAACTCTGGAGCATTTGCCCATTTATTCTGCTCATTTATCTGAACCACAGTGTGGACCAAATAACCATGTGGGGACCGTATAAAACGTTCTTCCGCTTGTTGTTGTTCAGCTTGATTTGTCTGATCATCATGTCACCCATCTCTCCATCACTGGTTTCATCTCGTAGTACAAGATGCATCAATTCTCTCCTGCTTCTAGCTGCCTTTTTTACATTCTCTACTCAATAGTCGTTGTCATAATCACATATATCTCTTTGGGCTTTTTGAACTCTTAGTAACCACCACAGAAAATGAAGAAAACTTTTTGAGGGCAGTATGACCTGGCTGTCAGTCAGCAGAATGAATTTTGTTTTGATTTTCTCCTGCGGGGCTGTGTGTCGATTTGATGATGCAGGATGACAGACAGGTCACCAAAACTGCTCAGCGAATGAGTTCGATGTCAGTCCATGTTTATAGGTGACATATGGAAGCAATAAATCATTTTCTGTTTTGGATCAGAGCAAAAGAGCCAATGTATAAAGCAGTTTGAGATGAATCATGTGAGCAGACAGTCGTCGTGGTGATTTACATGCTCAGTGTATTGCAGTAGTTTGAATCATTATGGTGACCAACAGATAAATCAAAACAGTTTGTGAGCAACAGTAGAACAACAGAAAGGGAGAATGTGACATGAAAATTTGTCTCTACTCCTCCCATGGATTTACTGGTACGAACATGTCAGTGGTGGAAGATGTATTACTACCAATAATATTATGTAAAAATGCTCCATTACAAGTAAAAGTCCTGCATAAATTTAGTCATTATGCAGCAAAATGGCTCCTCTCAGTGTCAGTGTTATAATCTCACATATAATTGGATTATAATGGATTAATGTGTAAGAAACATCTTAATCTTGTTGGTTTGGTGTGCCCTGTGGCAAAATCTAGGTTTAATAAATTTAACATTTCAGTTGATATTATGCTTATATGTGACATATTCTTAAATAATGTTGCATTTAATAAAATTATAACTAATTTTGGGAACCCAGGGGGAAAAAGGAGGGTGAGGGGTCTGATTAGTCCACAGTTCCCTTTTTCTGACAGTTGGGTGGTTTGATCTATCGTAATTAATCATATTTTATACACTCATTGCTGGCTTTTAGTGTAAAATCTGAACCTGCAAAATAGCTAGTAACTATAGCTGTCAGATAAATGTTGTAGATTAAAAAGTATAATATTTCCTCATGAAATGTAGAGCGGTACAAGTATAAAATAGTATAAAATGTAAGTAGAAGTACCTCAAAATTGTACTCTACAGTAGTTGAGTAAAGGTACTGTATTGCCCAACACCGAAACACATAATCAAACACATACACACATTATGGGATTATTGTTATTGTCACAGTCTGCCCCTCAGTCCGTCTCTGCAGCCACAGTCTCATCTCCAGCTCTGCATGGTCATGTTCTTTCTTCCAACTCTCCAGACCTGCCGTTCTCAAGCTATCCACCAGATGCCCTCGGACTTTCCCACCTCTCTCCATCTACACACCTGTTTCCGCTCAGTAATTGTCTGCACCTGCTACCCATTCCCTCATCAGCTCCTCAGTTCACACACTGGTCTCAGACATTCATTCCCTGCCAGTTTGTCCAAGTTGCTTCACTGGACATTTGCTTTCTAGTCATCCCGATCCTGTCTGCTCCTGATTCAGTACTTTAGCTGTTCCTGCCGTTCCTGTGGTTTTGATCTTTTTGCCTATGTCAAGAGTCTGCACTTGGGTTCACCTGCTCCATCCCAAATGCAACAGTTATGGTATCTAATCAGATTATAAAGGCTTTTATTTGACATATTAATGCCATGAAATGAATGTTATAAACACCACAATGAGTTCTGGTCAGGGATGTGTTTTCTTGGAGCTCTCCTTTCAGTGTGTGTCCTATCTTACTCTCTCTGTCCCTATTTCATTCATGCTTTCTATTATACAGCATGCCATTGATTGACACTGGTTTAATGACATCTTCATTAAAGCCATGCCTTGGTGGGTTCTCTTAAAACACTATTTCTATAAGCTTTTTTTATTACAACATTCTCACACAATATCATCCCACATCTTCATGAGTTTTTTCTGATCCCACTGCTTCTTTTGAGTCCAGTAACACTACCAATCTATAGACAGTATCAGTTTATTGATACCGAGGAAGCTACATGTGGTCTGTGGTGTTAGTCCAGGATGAACCATGTCCAGTCTAATCACATTTTGATTTACTTCTCTGGAAGAACTGCTTTCTAAATCTAATCAGACATACAGTATGCTACGATGAGAAGGGCCCTGCTGTGTTTGCCTCTCCTGTCCCTGCTTAGCTGTGTTTACCATAGGTCTTGTTCAGTCATTCAAGAGTCACCAGGAGACTGGGTAACAAAATGAAAGCTCTATCTGCATACATTAGAATTGTAAATGCAGTCAGATGCTCACGACAGGAGCCATACATAAAGATTAGTTTTTTTAAAAGTGTCAGAACTTCATAGACATGCTTATAAGGGAGGAGAGAAGCACAGATCAGCGGACTAGAGACAGATGGGCCACCAGGACACAAAGATAATCATGCATATGATAATTGGTTCAGTTAACTCAAATGTGACCTTGATGAGAAATTAAGTATTTTTCGGGCTCTAAAGATTTCATTTCAGTTGGTAATGGACAGCTTGGTGGGTATTTTGCCCAATTAACAAGCAGGGAAACAGCAGTGCAGCCTGTTTATAAAATAAATAATAAACCATGTTCCCCTTAAAACCAAGCTTTCACTAGAATTTATCACTTTCACTGTCAGTTTTATTTTCTAAATATATAATAAGCAGCTTGTTCTGATTTATTGTGCCTTTAATGGTGGTTTTTAGCTCCATCAAAAATCCAATGTGCAGGTTTTATTTGAATATACTTTTTAATTACAATCTAATTAGCATTTACAACTCTGTATTAGGTTAAAAAATCCCAAAAAATTAGTCTCACACATGCATTATTATGACACTACAAAATATCATCTGTTTGATTTACATTAGTGGTGGAGTTGTTCGCTCTACAGTGTGGTTTGTTCTGCCCAAAGCTCGCTTAACTGGAGTTCTTCCAGAGGTATCATGTCATCTGTAATTGTTGTAAGTGACTTTTATCAGCAACCAAAGAATTGTATTATCAGCAGGCCTTTGCATACAAAGCTAATGACAGCCTGTAAATGGAGCTAAAGAACAAAGACTCATTTTCTAAAACAGAGTGTGGGTTGAACATGTTCATTTCAAACGCCATTATTGATTTGACAATATGATTACAGTGATCTCCTTGAAATATATTCATTCTGCTTTTGAACTAATAATCCAAACTTTAAAGGAAAATGTCACTGTTGATAAGTAGTCTTACAATTTGTCCTGATTATATAGTGCATGTTTATTAAAACTGAAACTTAGAGCCAACAGCTGGCCGTAGATCATGTCCCACAGTGCATAGTGGTTATCAGCAGACCAACTTAAAGGATAGGTTCACAATTTTTCACATCTGTCCTAAAACAATAGGTATAATAGTCTTCAGATAAAATTTTGAATACTTTTTTCTCAAAACGTGGGCTGTGGATTTTGTCCTCCATCACTTACTTTGTAAGCACATTAGAAAGGAATCTTTTAATTCCCAGCATGAACAGGAGGAATAGTTCTAGCAGGCAAAATCTGTATCAATGTTCATTTGGGCATATTATTTTAAGACAGACTTGAAAAGTGTGAACCTACCCTTTAAGAGCAGACATGTTTACCTGCAGTGCCTACTAAGAGAAAGTGTTAAGGGTTGACATGTGCAAGCTCAACTGCAACAAAAACTTATTTGTGGTTGGCAAACATTCCTGCATTAGCACTACTTGTCGCCTCCCCACAGCTAAATCCTAAATACCCCCAGCTACTCTGAGTTTTGTGACTAATCTATAGAGTTGTTCGTCTCTTCAATGTAAATTCCCACCCTAAAAGAAGACATAAATCGCTGTCTGTCCCATAATGTGTCACGCTGAGAGTCTTCTGCCCTGCGCACATGATGCTCTTGATCATCAGTCATAGCTCCACACCATCAGGAGGTCGTCTGTTCCTACTTTCCTTCTCGTCACTCTGAGTGGAAGTGTGCAAACACTTGATTAGCTTACTGTGAGTTCATGGCACAAACACGGCCCCGGTGATTAGTGTTGATTTGACATGTAGACTCTGTGTTCTTTGCACAGTATGGGATTAGAAAACACATAATGCACGTAAGTGTGTTTTGGAAACCGACTCTCAACTCACCAACTTGTTAATTATCATAAAGGTGATGTGGAACATGAAAGGAAACTGTCAGTACTTTTCTTGTGGTGTTTTTCATGAGTAATACACAGTCAATGTAATAAGGCACTTCTGTCAGTGCTGTACAATTCTTAATCCCATCAAGACATCATTATCAAGTTCAATTTATTTCTTAAAATACATAATCTTAAGGTGTAGTTTTTGAGATGTCTGATATGGTCCCAGAAATATTCATAACTTTCCTGACTCAGACTCATTCCTCACCTGCCCACTTGTTGCCTCCACTGAGTCTCCCTCCTCTGTAGATCACCTGAACGACTCACCTGGCTACCCAGCTGCTCCTCATCAGCAGTTAGTCCAAGCATTTATAAAAGGCAGCTTATTTTTTGCAAATGGCACGTTGCCTGTTGTAGTTTTTAATCCGGCTTCACCTGTTGCTGACTTGTGTGCTACCTGCTGGTTCTCTAATAGACACGTCACAGTAGGAAAAGCACATGTAAAGATCCATTTAGCTGCTTCAGTTGCAGGGTCTTAGTATTGTGCATGCTGGCTCACTGTCACACTCTCATTTCTCACTGGGACATTTGAATGGAGCTGAGCCCTTGTTAATATTATATGTAAAGCCTGGTGCTTTTGCTACTAAAACAAGTCAAAATCACATTTCTCTGCGTAGCTTCACCCAGCTTCAACCTCACTAGCACACTGGTGGTCTAATTAGTGGTGGGATGTAACTGAGTACATTTACTTAAGTACTATACTTAAGTACAATTTTGAGGTACTTTACTTGGGTATTTCCAACTTTATGTTACTTTATACTTCTACTCCACTACATTTCAAAAGGAAATATTTTACCTTCTACTCCACTACATTTATCTGACTGCACAGTCATGTGCTTTGTACGTCCACCATCTACCCCAAACACCTCCTATGACTTCTGTGCAGTATGTTGCAAGTAAACATAATCCAGGCAGTTTCCATCAAAATGTATTGGAAAACAAATAAATAGTATATACACATATTTCTAGGAGACAAAGCCTGATTTTAAACCACAAAAAAATGCCTTTTAATCCACCTTCTCAGTCTTGTTGTCTGCTTTATTATTATCAATTACCTACATCAGCCAGGTTCTAAAGTATTTTCATGTAACAAAATTTCAGATAGAAACCAATTACACCCAAGACTGGAGTCTGTGATGCAGAGATTACATTGTTTTACAGTGCTGCTAATATGCATTTTTAATATGTTTTTGTCACATTTTGCTCCCTGCCTGTCTGTCTTTTTTTTTGTTCCACATGTAACACTTATTTGTCCAGTATTACAGTTCCATGAAATTAACAGCTGACAGTACCTGAATCAACTGTGGGGTTTTTACAGACTGCACCATAAAGCTGCCCCATACTGCAGAAATAGTTTTCTCATGAATGTGCTATTAAAGTAGTATTACAGTAGTTAGCTTTGCTCCAGAGACTGACAGTGAACAATCTCAGCCTTGTTTGACATCTGGCGCTGACCTGAATACAACCTGGTTAATGAAGATAAAGAGCTGCTAAATTACCCTCCAAGTATAGAACCACACAAAAGGCTTCACAAGGATAAACATTCAGACCTTAATATATAGGGGCTTTCATGAGAGAAAAATTAAGCATAAAATCCGTTAAACACAGCACAAAGCTGAAATTAAACTTTATTTAGCTAGTTAACATTTGTCTTCCTATTTTTATTGGCTTTGGACTGAGACACTGTGGTGTGCCAGTAAATGTTATTTCTCTTAATTTGGCTGGAGAAAGAAATGTTTCACGTTGATTGACAAGCATGCATGACAGATTTGTACAAAACCACAGAGGCTTCACTAATCACTCTAAAATCCTGTCTTTCTGTGTCAATGACAGCACAGGATAATTCTGTCACTCACAAACAAGCCATATTGATTTTTGCCCCCCTTTTCCTTTGATAAAAGCTTTATTCGCCATTGATGTCATATTGTGTGTCTTTCTGCTTATCGTTTTGTGCTTTACTATTGGTGTTACTCTGCATTGTGCATTCTCTTTTTCAACTGCCTCGTGTCCAAGATTTTACTTCAAAGCAGGGATTTTGTGCACATTTGAATGACAATCTGGTGACTGGATCCCAGAGACAAGGCCAGAAGATTAGATACACTGGCTTTGGAGGCAATATATGGAGGAGGCCTTGGATTGAACTGTTCAACTCTCTCTCACACCATGGCCTATCAGCAGCATCTCCCAGCACCTTGTTTTCTAATGTTACCATCAACCTCACAATGACTCTGACCACAGCCTCACCTCCACGTTACCATCCTTTCCTTTTATATTTAGACATACAGTATACTGTAGCTCTCCTGGGCTGTGGTCATGTCCCTGAGCTTGCAGATCTGAAGTTTGGACATATTGTGACGGGAACATCGGGATGGCACTGAAGTCAAGGTGCATCTGAGCTGAAAATAAAGAGGATTTTAAGGCACAAGAGCTGAAGAGAATATACTCCTGGTTTCAAAGCTTTTCAGTGTCTAACGAGAGAGGGAACAAAAATAAACATTCCCTGATGTCTGCTCATCAGTGTCCAAATACCCTGCTGCTTGCTGATTGATATTCTTCAACAAACAGCCTTGCAGATCACTTCCAAAAACATTTTTTCAGCCTTTCATATCAAAGCTTACCTTTTGCTAAAATAACCACTTTGCATCTATTTAGCACAGGTCAGCTAAAAGTGAAGGCGATTGTGGCTGTTTTTTTTCCTAGAAGTTCTAAAAGTGGTGTTGTTGGCTTTGGGCAAGAAATTCAACTTTTAAATGAAAAAAGACCAGATCAGTTTACATCCTGCTTGCAACTCTGGAAGAAGATGTCTTCCTCATACTTCTTCAAAAAGAAGTAAAACACCTTAATTAACGGAACTACCATAGTCTGTACATATGTTCTTTAAGGGGTCTACTACTGATATATTTCGAGAATTATATCATAAATATTTTGCTCATAAGAGGTGTAAATTTGTCAATGGTCCCAATTGTGACCATTAGTATAACAGTGTTTCAATTGAAAACACAGATTTTGGCCGTTTGTTTTTTTTTTTTTACACAGTTTAAAATTATCAGATGTGTTGGACCTCCTAGACGTACGTTACCCCCAAGTGCTGTGTGCAGCATCACTGTCATTCCTAAATTTGAAAAAGAGGTAATTGAAAGTGACTGTGAGAGTGATGGCTCAGACAGGGAGTACCAGGGAGAAATGGGCCATTTGCCAGGTAGACTACTGAATGGTGATGCAGAGGAAGATAAGGCAGATGTTCATGAAAACCAACTGGTGTGCCCCACCCCCCACCTCCTACTCTTGCAGCAGTTATTGTTGAAGCAAACTCACCACCACTGCCATATCTTGGCAGGTCTCCCACAGTGACCAGCTGAAAAAGGAAATTGCCTGAGGAAAACGAGACCCCACAACACCACAAAAAACAGAAAACATCTTTTTAAAATATGCAAAACAGGGACAGGTTTTTTTTTTTTTTCCCGTGACGCATGGCCCAACTGCAGCAGAGTGCATGAAGCAAACTAAACCTGATTCAGTCGATTTGTTCTTGTTGATGTACCCTCTTACTCTGAGGGAGCTCATTGTTGGGATGTCAAATGCCTACTAATTGCAAACAGAAAGGAAGATACTTGGATCTGAAAATGGATGAGTTGCTGACTTTCTATAGGGTTCTTCTTACATCTGGCTCCAGTTCTGTGCTGTGGTGGCACATATTTTGGTCATATGACCCTGATGTCTACAATGAAGCCAACTCAAATGCAATGAGAAGGAATCGCTTTGAGATAATGGTCTCAATCTACCTGGTGGATAACTCACAGGCCACAAATGACCCTTTCTACAAAGTACAGCCCATCTTTAGTTCACTGAATTAGTCTTACAAAATGATGGCATACCCAAAATGGTTATCACTTGACGAAAGCGTGATACCTTATTATGGCAGGCATGGTTGCAAGCAATTCTTCAGGGGCAAACCAATCTAGTGTGGGTATAAATTGTGGAGCTTTGCATCACCTACAAGGTACATGTCACACACCATATGGAGCCCTATTGCGGAGTGCACACACATCTCCCTGAAAATGGCCTTGGACAGGGCTCAGGTGTAATCCTTGGTCTAGCTGAACAAGTGTCAGTTCTTCCAGGATGTAACTTTGTACATGACAACCTTTTCACCTCACTCAGCCTCCTTGATGAAATGACAACATGAGGTCATGGATGTTAACAGGTGGAACAAAGAAGAAGAAAAAAGAAAGTTCCACAGCCAATGTGTATCCTCACATACAACTTAAACATGGGGGGCGTGGATCTGCATGATCTTCAAGTGTCAAGATACAGGGCTACAATAAGGTCAAAGAAGTAGTGCTGGCCAATATTTTTTCTTGGTCCCTTCACAGTATGGTGGTGAATAGCTGGTTGTTCTTCAGAGATGCTGCTGGTAGTGAGTATGACCTCCTGGGCTTTCAGTGATCTGTGTCCCTGGGTCTCCTAAAAAAACATGCAAACGTACCTCTTGGCAATGGCAGAAGATCTTTGATTGCAATAACTGTCACTCAGGATTCTGCAAGAGGTGATGGAAAATCTCACTGGCCTGTGAACACAGGGAACCATTTCCACAGATGCAGATGGTGTGACAAGTGCACTGTATATAATAATAATAAGTTTATTTAATATAGCACCTTTCACAGAAATGAAATTCACAAAGTGCTTCACAGGAATAAAAGTTAAAAATAAGACCATAAAAACATACATACAATAAAAACATATGCCACAAATTAAAATTAACATAAAAAACAAAACACAGGCAGCAAGGTACCTCAAGAAGAAACACAAGAACAAATGATCATTACACATCACACACAAATGACAAAAAAGCAAATTTAAAAAGATGGGTCTTCAATTGTTTTTTAAAAGCTTCTATAGAGACTGCTTACCGTATATGTACAGGGAGAGAGTTCCATATGCATGTGAGAAGTGTTATGCACCTCTCCACATTGAGTGCTTCAAGCATTTTCATGGAAAGTAAAGTCAACTGGTGAGCTGTGGTTTACTGATTTATGAGACTGTGAAATAAGTACATTGTTGTCACTGATAGTACCCACAGTATGCAGTATTAAACTGGGTAATGGTGTGTTTATCTTCTCAAGGCTTTCTCTTTGTTTTTACATCACAACAGTGAGCAAGTCATAAGAGAGAAAACAAATTAATTGTTTAATCAATATGAGTCTCCTTCCTCATAAGCAACCAGGCGTTTAAATCAATCTAACTTGTGCATAAACAGATCACTGTGGATTTATTTGGAGGTCTTCAGGATGCGCATTAAGCCTGTTTAGTTGGCCTGAGAGTCAATATAATAGCTCAAAATGGACCTGTTTCATTTCAGTATTGTTGATTGGTCGGTTCATGACACTGGCATTTATTTCCATTACTAGAGCTGCATGATAAAGGGCATGTTGTATTTGCCTGGTGATGACAGCTGATGTTAACCGCGCTGTCTCTGGTAACCTCGTACAGTCTGATATTCTATAAAATGTCTCTCTTTTTGGATGCGTATGGACATTTTTCAGTTGAAGCATCATGACGAATAATCAAATATTTCCCTCTATCGAGCTCTCCTTGTGAATTAACTAGGAAGAAAAATAATGAGTGCAGTTCACAGACACGTTCCTTGGAGTGCTTTCTAATCTGCATAAATGTGGCATATTCAATATAGGCAGAAAGAAACTCAGAAGAAGAGGGCAAAACATCCTCTACAGTATAATGATTGTCACAGATGATAATTCTTGGCTGAAATATTATAATATATAGAATATAAATGTGAAAGTATTTCCTATTTCCCAGGACTGTATAAAGACTCTCCAACAATTTGAATGGGTGCAATCCATGTGGGATTAAAATCTTTTTATCTTTTGTGTCTTTTATTGTGCCTGGGCCAGACTTTCCACTTCAATAAAAAAATGTCTCTGGGAGGTTACCTACTGGTCAATTTTTTTGGTCAAAAGATGCAAAAAAAAAAAAAAAAAAAAAAAGTCCATGAATTTGATCACTTTAGATCTGAACTTGACTGAGTATAAAAAAACCTTGCAACTTGACTGACTTTAACCATTAACTAGCACAAATCAACTGTTTATTTTTCTGACAATGTATACTTTGAATTAAACAGCAGTAGACAATCATGTTGTGCAAGAAGGAGAGAAAGGTGCACCTAGCAGTCCAGACCAGCAGAGAGAAAAAAGACGATTCCTCAAACAATCTCTTTGGGATGTAAAGATTATAATATGGTTAACACAAAAACAGCAACATGCAAAACATCTGGCTGAGAAATCACAAACAAATGTAATTGTGTTACAGGAATAATGTACCAAAGAACACCTGAAATGTTGCTTTCAAATGTTATGAAGATTACTTGAAAGTAATAAATACAATGTTAAAAAATTAATTATCTCTGCCAAACTGTACAGTTTCAAGATTCAAATTGATGAAATGTTTAGGACTTGAGTTGACTTGAGAGGTGTTGGTCTTGACTTGGGAAATGTTGGTCTTTTGGTCTTGCAGTTGACTTGGGATGTGTTGGTCTAGACTTGAAGCCGGTTTGGGACTTGTTGGTCTTGACTTTGGACTTAACTTTGGGCTTGTTGGTCTTCACTTGGAGTTGAATAGGGACTTGTTGATCATGACTTGGGGCTTGTTGGTCTTGCAGTTGACTTGGGATGTGTTGGTCTTGACTTGCTGGTTGGTGACTTGTTGGTCTTGGCTTGGGGCTTGTTGGACTTGACTCAAATTTTCAGAATCAAGACTTCAGACTTGTTACTTGCAAAACAAAGATTTGTCCCACTTCTGCAGAGTGCAGCTTCAGAATTTCTCTTTATCGTCTTTATCGTCCCTGCTGTCTTAAAAGGAGACCTCAAAATGCCCCAAATACCCCTCAATACATCATGCCTCAGTGTGATTTTAAAAAAGGCAGCCAGGAGTTAGCAGAGCAGTTTCCAAAACAAACAAAGGAGGAATAGAAATGCCAGAAATTGTGCCATATGATGCAAAAAAACATTAAAGTAATATTGTTTAAACAGGTTGACTTGTGTTTGTCTGGAATCACAATGACAGACAAAGGAAAGAGAAAGTTGTTTTTTTTTTTAGGCCACAGCTCCAGTTTGTTTGTTTGCTCCTCTAATTGTGCTATGATGACTCATTGTTTGAGCCGTGCAAAGGATACTGGGAAGACATACTTTCCATGGTGTCTGCTGAGGAATTAACAACACTGTGAGGAGCTGTCCTAAAACTAATTAGGATGAGTCTGTCTAAATAAATTCTTTTTTCATGTGTTTATAACTCTTTCAAATATTATCAGCATATCCAGGAAGGTCACGCTTAATGTAATCCTTATCTGCACTGACACAGCAGGAGGAGATAGCCTGTGCCAATCACTCATTATGTCAATCAATCTTAATATACAGGTTATCTAATTGTATACATGGCCATTAAGGGTGAATGTTCCCTCTGTGCTTGGACAGCAAGACAGATGATCTGTCTCATGCAGATACAAAGATGTTGTGCTTCAAACTAGGTGGCACTGTTGCTCTTCTCCCATCTCACCACTGTTTGGAGTGAGGAGTGCCTTTATATAAGAGCAATATTGTGATTGGTGTGATCAGTAACATCTTTAGGAACTGAAGAAGGGGCTTAAGAACAAAATTAATGATGAGCATGACCAAGATATCAATAATACCTGTAATTTCATAGTTTCCAACTGCTGTGATCTTTACAATAAAAGGAATATGTAATTAAATCCCATTATCTACAAGAGTGCTGAATAATAACAGCTGTGTTGTGATGGTGATACTCTTACCGCATTAGATAAATCCCATTCTGCTAAATGGCCTCCGGCTTTAGACTCCCATTAACCGGGGTATGACGAATTTCAGAGATTTTGAGTTGCTCTTTTTGGAAAATGCTGCAGCACTAATATCTGTGCTGGCTTTTATAATCAGATTACAGTTCATATAGTCAAATTGTACTTTCCTGGGTGAAAAATGGGTCAGGATGTTATAGAAGTGAAAAAAGCAGCATGGGATCTGGCTGCTCCTCCCACACTTATTATCCTTCTTCTTTTGAAGATACCGGGTGTGTTCTTTCACTGGGTGATGTTGTGAACTCAAAGTCAGTGTGTAACTTTTGTGAAACTTCAGGAAAACAAATAGCTTCACCCTCAGTTTCATGGCAGCTGCTACTTAGACATTAAGGCTGTGATATGCTGCACTATGTGAAGCCATAAAAAAATCAGTCTCAGTGTAATGCCAGCATTTAAGTTGTTTAAGTGAGGCTTGTACTGTACATGAGCTGATTGGTGTATCTTACTGGTCAACATATCAATAGCTCTGGTCCTTATGAGCAAAACAAGCTATCATACTTGTTTGTAACCCCCTCCTTGTTGTTATGGTGATCCAAGCTACATCTGTGTGTAAAAGTATGGCTGTGTCCCATTCTCCTTGTTGGCAGAAGAGGCTTTAAAATATTCATTGAATAGTTGCCTATGTTATTTATCAATTATGATGCTTTTGTAAACTATTTACTATCTAGGTGGTCATTCGTACCAGAAACTTGAGTGGCATGGTTTGACTTGAGTAGAATCTTTATAAAAGTTACTTTAAAGCTAATAAAATCAGTGTCTTTAAATGCATCAAATGACTGTGTGTATCTTAAAGGGGTTGCTCCTAGTGGCAAAATCCCATTATTACCCCACTCTGCAGGTCCCCTCAGTTCTATGGAGCATTTTAGCATCTTTTAGCCCATTGTTTTGGTTTTACAGACCACAACTACTGTTTTGGTTCAAAGTCATGGCTCTCAACAGCTTTGTTTCCAGATACAGCAGGCAGCTGTTTCCAATGACAAACAAAGTAAGTGACTAGATGGTGAACATTGTGAAATATTTAGCAGCTAGAGACCAATTGGTTGGGAACAAGACAGAGCTATAAGAAGAGTTTTGCTAAAACCTTAATGTTGGCTGAACTACGTTTTCCCTCAAAATACTGCAAAAATGTTGTTAATTAATATATTTAGGAAGTTGCAAAAATGTTGATGAGTGAAATGTTCAGTGACAACAGATCTCCTTTTCCTACCAAAATATCTATATGTTGCAGGACAATATCCATTAGTTGTAACAACAACAATATTAAACATTTTATGGTTATGTTTGGGCACTGGCAGCATGTAGTTAAGGTTTGGGAAATGTGGTCTTGGTTTAATACAGGAGAAGAGAGAAGAGAAAAAACATTATTAATCTAAAAGGAAATTAAGTAGTTGTACTGATATAACGTGCAGTCTTGAGTGTGTGGCTCTCCTCTTTGACTAAGATGAACATGAAGTTGTCCAGAGCTGCACTCTGTGGCAATCTGTCAACATGCAGAACATTTATGCAGCCCACAGAATACTGAGAGAAGGCTATAGCTCAGCCCATGCAATGGCAAAAATTGCCAAATTTAGCAGATTAGTATGTTTTTCCCCCTGTGAAATTTGTAAACAAGCCTCATTATGTCCACCATATGGTTCCTTCATCTTCGTGCACATCTGCTACTGCAGTAGTTCAGTTGGAATTCACTCTCCAAATAACAGCCCGAACCCAATTCTGCCTGGACATAAATACATAAATTGTACCTTGGCCAGGCCATCATTGGTTACAATAAGTATTCTACGAGCACAACAAAACAGAAGGTTTGACATTATCCCACATCCCTGCGGGCAGATTACCGTAAAGCAATTCATAGCACTACTCAGCAAACTATGAATTACTTGTCAAACCTTGTCATGCAGAGCACCAAGGGTATAAGAGGGTGTTGAAATTGAGCCCTAGTGATACTCAATTATAGCAGGACAAAGGCATGCAGTGCAGTGACATATTGTAGGGAGGAGAAGTGCAGTAGACCAAAGCTTTGGTGACATGAGGGACACAGCAGTGCATAAAATTGTGATTCTGTTTTTGGTGTATTGGTAAGCCTTTCAAATGGAATTCACATCAGTGTAGGCTTTGTCTGCTAAGCTCTTTTAGCTGAGAGAGAGAAAAAAAAGTCTTCTCATGGCGGTTAATAGAAAGCTGTCAGGCCTGTGGTAGCAGCAAATATTTCAGTGGTGTATCAGCACGTCCATGTGGTCACTTCCTCAACTTTCACCACCATTTAAACTGCGAATGCAAGGCTCCGATATGGAAATGAGGACAAGGCAAAACCAACTCGCTGTTGTCTAACTGCATTGAAATGAAAGAGCACAACTTGGCTGCAGGAGTTAAAAGAGATGACGGAAATGTTTTCTCAATATGATCAAAGACAACAAGCTCAATCTGCTCCTGGCTGGTTTGTGACTCACTCTGCTAAATTGCGCGTCCTCGGCTTGCAAACTTTTCTCCTTTGAGTGGACATACAGGAAAAGCTAATTAGTGCATGCTAGTATTATTATGCATGCCTTTTCATTATCATGATTCATTATCTGTGTGTGCTGGGATAAGCTCCATCCCCTCGTGACCACTAGTGGGAAAAGCATTTTGGAGGATGGATGAATAGATAGAAGGACTCTCATGCCTTTATAAGCTGCAAGAAAACAAAAAAAAAGCAAAAACCAAAACAAACAAAAAAACACTTTCTCTAACTAACCCTGTTTTTCTTGGATGACTCAAACAAATACAGTCACCTACTTGACTGGATTTACTCAAGTAAGTGAATTTGTTTTGACCCTGCCCTGTTCTTTTCTTAGACTTTTAAAAAAAGCCAAACTGAGTTCTCGAGGAACTCGAGGAAACTCAGACAAGAAATTGTGTATGGGTGACTGTAAACACCACGCACAACCCTGCAGACAGAACAGGCCTCCTGACCTGTCGCTGCACAGCTGAGTTTAGATTTACATGCTGTGCTTTGTGGCATAGTACCAAGTGAAATAAGTGGGAACAGCAAAAGAAACAGACTATAACACAGGATATAACAAGCACACACAAACAAAATAGGCAGAGTATAAAATAGGCCACACCGATTGTGGAAGAAAATGTTGCATTGACCCCAATCCAGTTAATAAACTCTTTCAAAGTCTTTTTTTTTCTCTAAAGAATAAATAAACCAAAAGAATAGTTGCACTTGCCCTAACATGAAAGTTTCCCAGAGACTAAAAACTAATTGTGAGGACAAATGTGCTTTCAAGCTTTGAAATAAAGAAGAAAAGAGTGGCAAATATTTGGAACCCCAGAGACTGAGCACACTCATGTACAGCATGTTTGTAGGAAGCAATTGTTGCCAGTAAATTTCCATTTATGTTATATTCCTGTGAGATAACCTGTGTATGCTCTGCTCTGCTCCATGCTCTGCTGTTGCTACTAATCCAGCAAGCCAATTCCCTTATCTGTATTTTATTGAGTTATGTGTGGGGTGTTTTGGGATATTTTACCAACAGGTCTTCAAGATTTCAGTGCGGCTTGCTCTTCTTATTGGAAGTAGTGTACCAAAAATAATTCCTGGCCATAAAATTGTTATGTCTATAAATGTTTGCTGGGGACTGGATGGATTTCCCAAAACAGGTTGCGATATCCAAACATCCAGAAACTCATGTTTACCTGAATCAAGTAAATAACAGACAAAGGAAAAACAAGAGTCTACAGCCACACTAGTGTCTCTTTGAGGATGTACTCACAGTAAGCACAGTGAGACTTTGAACTAAATGCTAATGTCAGCATGCTACAGTAACATGCTAATGTTAAGCAGGCATGTGTTTCCAATGTTCACCATATCAATTTCTCGTGGTAGAATGCTAAGATTAGCTAGTTAACGCTAAACACACAGTACAGC
Source organism: Thunnus thynnus (assembly GCF_963924715.1). Classification (NCBI taxonomy): domain Eukaryota; kingdom Metazoa; phylum Chordata; class Actinopteri; order Scombriformes; family Scombridae; genus Thunnus; species Thunnus thynnus. The sequence goes on along the minus strand of NC_089531.1, from coordinate 19,690,650 downwards.
TATGGCTGAATGGAATTTCACTCATTTTGTAGGTATTTGGTCAAAAAAAATCTAAGTATTGGGCAGATTTAAATTTTGATCTGATGATGGGGCGAGATGAAAAGTTAAGGGATCATCAAAGTCAGTGGCATTCATCTTCTGGGGACAATGAATGTCTGCACAAAATGTCATGGGAATCCATAGGATCCAAGGTTGTTAAAGGATATGGCTGGCGATTATTGTAGACAAATTTAATGTGCAGAGCCAAACCAATAATGAACTGATCCTACTTAAAAGTATTGTGTATGTATCCAAAGCCTGATATATCCTATTTGTCTGTGCTGTAGACCTCCATTGTTGTCCAAAAACTATTAAAAACACATCAGTGAGCCACACTGTTGCACTGGGTGACATGTTCCTTCACCGTGAAGAATGTGGGCATGTTAATTTGTTTAGAAACTGCTCAAAGACTAATAACAGCAATCATGTTTTCAGTCTCAGGAGAGCAGTTCCGTGTAAGGTTCATCCAAATTGACAGATCATTCAGAGCTCTTAGTTATTGCATATGCCTGTGCTTAGTAAAGGTCAAATCTAGTAATCTAAATATTCACACTTTTGCATAATAGAAAACTATTGAGACTTAGGAGGAAAAGAGTAATATCAGTATTATTATATTATAATATAGTAATATTCCCAATGTGGACATATTTCTGCGTATATAAAGAAAAAACAAACAAACATACTTTTAAGAAGAGGTGTTTGTAGCATTTTTCTAAGAATCTACCCCAGAAGTTAGTTACTCTCCACCTCTGCACTGGAACAATCAGCTTCAGACTGAAAGCTAGAAGGTATTTTAGCTTGATTATCATGATGCAGGCAGAATTTCCACCAGGTGTAGATTCACTTATATTCTGTTACATCATACCTTGGGGTGAACAGCTCAAGATAGGCTTGATTGAATCTCAGTGCATCTGTGTAGCTGATGGGGAAGAGAATGTGTTCAGAAAAGCCCCCTCAGTCAGACAAGTGCAGCCGGTGACCACATACCCTTTGCCAGATGACTCAGAAGTAAAGATGTGCTGCACAAAAGACAGATGCTGGGTACTGATGCCAAATGCATGTTAAACACTGCGGGCTGGTAAATGCTGGCCTCTGCATCAATGATTTTATTCCACAATGTACGTTAACACACTTAGTTATGTAGATTATCCACTACTGTTTCATTCATGCATAGATTATTAATAGTTAATATATTAGCAGCTTTGCGACTAAATATTTATTTAATAATATCATTATCAATTAATTGGATGATTACTTTCTCAATCAAGCAATTAAAGACGTTGCCTTCATTTACCTTCTTATTTTAACAGACAACAGTCCAATAGATAATCAGTTCACTATCATGTTAGATAAAGGAATTTGTCACATTTCAGGAGCTGGAACCACTGAATTTTTTAGCAGTTTTGCTAGTGAAACGATTTTAAATTGTTCCTGATTAATTTTCTGTCAAGATTATGCTAATTGGCTAATCTAACACATGCCACAACTATGTGAATGTTTTTCCCCTTGTGTTGAGAAAGCATAGCAACAGTAATGGCCAACATCAGTGTAGAAACACTACTCGAGAAGAAAGGGTTGAGATGCGATGGGGTTTTTCACTGGCACTGAGCATAGGTGTGTGTTTGTGTTTGTATAGAATAAAAGGCAAAGCCCGGGAGTGTGGTTACCTTCCATTCAAGGGGCAGATAAGAAGACAGTAATGTAATCTGCAATCAGAAGCACTTTGAATTATACACATTGATGAAAAGTCATCTGTGAGAAAGGACTATATAGTCTTGTGCACATCATAATCAGACTGAAAACAAACCCACTCAAGCCCAGCTCCCAGTGGGGATTACAACGCTGTAGTGAATCAATATTTCAATTCGACTGGAAATGGCATAGCATCTCCTTTGTCAAGGGAGTCAGTGTCAGTGTCAACTCATGAATCAAAGCTGAATTTGAACAAGAGAGAGAGGGGAATTTTGCTGCATTTCAATGGGGTCCATGGAGAGCCAGGGGGAGGGGAGGATTGTCAGGTTCCAAACACAGACACACACGGTCACCCACAAACACAGAAACACACAGATGAGATGGGTGAATAATAAATAGGGTGACAACTTATTTTAGTTTGAGTTATAGTCTCGTTCATTAGGAGTGACGGAAGATCCCCTGGAGGAAATAAGCAACGAGGAATAGCCATGAAGCTAAAATGTGAGTTTTTAAATAGATGAAGCTGAGAAAAGAAGTCTCCTCCCCACCTCCTTCCTGCTCTCTCTCAATGTTGATTTTACTTTATATGCATGAATGATTTGTAGACAAACCTGCAAAAGCTATAAGATGACCAATTGTGACTAAAGAAAAGAGACTAAGCAAAATGAGGAAATACAGAAGCTGTAAGAAATGCATATATATAAACATGCACACAAATCTACAGCTTCTCTTTAAGCTTTTGTTTTCAATTGGAAAGTTAGTCAGTCTGACATTTCTGATGCTGCAAAACATTTTTGCCTTATTAATGCGTATTGAACAGATTTTTCTATAATTACTGAGGTTCCTGTGGTCACCAGCCTTCACTCCAGATCTCAGTAAAGTCAGGAAATCCTTCTCTCGCCATAGTGATCATTTTGCTTCTCCCAGCTGTGAGCCCTCCCGTGTCATCTTTGTTCTAAAGCACTGAAACCCACTTGTTTTTTTCTCTTCTTAGAGCCTTTGTTTTTATATTGACTCTGACTGTGTGGTAGCTATGTCCTGGGTTTGTCTTTTATTTCAGCCTCCATTTTTCCTGTCCATACTAAACAACATGACCATCTATTCAGGGTCCAAAATCCTCATATAATAACAATTTACAAGCCGGGGAATTTTGAGCGAGGCTTAAAGGGCCGGTGGAGTTCTTTTAACTGTGGTTCAAAGCAATGTTAAGTGTGTGAATCAAAAAACCTTTCTCCTGAGACTAATAGGAAGCACAATAGCATCCTTTAGATCTTCCCTCTGGCATGTTTTCCTCTACACTTCTCTTCCATCATCTGACTCATTCATCACTCCATTCTCTGGAGAAATTATGCTAATCAGGGTGAGCCAGATATTGTTAAGCATCAGCAGTATCTAGTGAGTGGTGCAGTGCAGAGATAGTTAACCAATCCTCATTTTCAGCTAATTATGATCCTGTCTTGCCAAATGGCACACATACTTAACTGACTGGGGGGGGGGGGGGATTCATCCTGATCCATAATAGGTGAGATATCGGGACATTATAATACAGCCATTGCATATCTGTTTCTGCCAACTCTTTTCCTATAATAGTTGATAATACAAATGAATGATTATTGATAATACTATTTTTTTTCCAGCTTAGCTTAGCATAAACACTGGAAACAGGGGGAAACAACTAGCCTGTTTGCGCCTCAAAAGCCTCCTCAAATTGATATCATATCTTTTGTGTGGGTTATGGGCTGGACTATTTCTTGGTTGGAACCAGTTGCCAGGCAACCAGTGCTGACTCCAGGAAGTTGCTGGTCCCTGCCAAGAAACACCAGGCACATAACCCCCATAACACGACAAATTTTATTTTTATACTCTTGTTTTTTTAGAATTATTTTATATTATTTTCCAGAATAAAACAAATCATCACAAATATCCTCCGGACCACTGCACAAGCAGAGACAAAAACAGACAAACAAAAAACAAAACAAACAACAAAACATTAACAATTGCACTTTTGTTTTTATATGGAGCACACAAACAAGATATAATGTGTTAATCAGTGAGCTTTAGAGATGCTAGTAGGTGGATTTTGTTATCTTCAGACAGAGCTGTTTCCTCTTGTTTCCAGTCTTTCTGCTAAGCTAAGCTGTCCAACAGCTGGCGGGAGCTTCACATGTACCACACAGATATCAGAGCGGTATTGATCTTCTCATTTAACTCTCGGCAAGAAAGCAAATAAGCGAATTTCCCCAAAATGTCAAACTCTACTTTTATTGATTCCTGTCTCTGAGAAGCCTTTGCCAATTTGTGTGTAAGATATTTGTCCTCAGTACAGAAAATAACAAATGGTTTAGACCACATACTATTAAAATCTGGTTCAGACATTTCAAAGAGCATTACAGAACTCATTCACACACTTTCTCATTGAAATGAATGGGACTAGTACTGTATACATATATAATATCTAAACGGATGGAAAAAAACTGGCTGTAACACACAAAGCACTGTATATTAAATACTCAGGCATACATGTGCATGTGTGTACTGGATCCACAGAGGTTCAGTGAAGATGAAGACCAGCTTCCAAACATCCAAACATCTTTCATCACTCTAAAGACCCATCTGATAAATCCAATCCTCTCAGATCCACAAAGACAGCTAAGATGCGGACTCACAGTTCAATCAATATTTCCTGTTTCTTTGACACTTGTGTCAAGGTCATGCATACAGCAAAGCCTTTGGGTAAGACATAAAAAGATGAGTGCTCGGATATTGAAATGCATTATGGTAGATAGGAGCTTAAAGTTGTATTTATTTATAAGATATTGGATTGGAATAAATTGATGTCATGAAAGTCATTTTAATCTCTTATATCATATTAGCTGTCTCCTGCAATGTTGGCACAGGGCTAGGTGAGGGATGATGTATGAGGGGATAAGGAAAGCTAATCACTGCTAAACAGTACCTCTAGGATTTTGTAAATATTGAGAAACTCTTCTCTGTCCTATACACGACAGATGGATGTGTCAGTAAGCCCCATTATTAAACCCACAAAGGATATTTGTCTCCATTTTATGGTGGTCACGTTTCAAAAATGTTCAAAGGAAACAATCTGTCTGTGTCTAAGAGGAACATCATAGCAATTTTCTCCTTATAATAATATGCTTCTTCTACCAAAGGGAGATTAACCCACTGATGTTTGCCACCGTGGGACCTGATGTGTTTCAAAGATGGTTGTTATATTCAAGGCAGAATCTACGCTTTTCTTCTTAATTACATTGTTTTGTCTTAATAATTATATATCTCATTATGTAAATGATGTGTTGGACTATAGACTGTTTGAAATACACTTATTTGCCATATTTTTGGGTTAAGGAGATGAGCCTGGCAACCAAAAAGATGAATGATACTCCCACACATATACCCACTATAAAATGAGTGGCACATAAATATGATAATTCAGACTTGGATAATCTCTCTACAGTATGAGGACACCATTGAATATTATTGAGAAAAGAGAAAATAACATAATGAGGCTCTTGACCTTAACATCAGAAGAAAACTAAACATGACAATGTTGGGCCTAATGACTTGCCACTGTGTCACAGCACTGGCCCCTGTGTAACATGGCTCATCATGATACTGAGCAGTTAAATTATCATTAAATGAACAGCATTACAGCCAGGAGTGCATACAGCGGCAGAGAGAAGATAAAAGCTCTTCAGTAATAGAAATTGTCACATTAATTGGAAAGGATCATGTAGTGTTTACTGTTGCCTGATAATGATTAACTTAAACACCCTCCTTAAACCATAGATAAATGTTGTCAGTCCAGAATGCATATGAGGCACAGTCAATACAGGCAGATGCTGATGATGAGTGTAGTTTGTCTTTGTTAGTGGATTTGTCACCCCGTGGTGCTAATTTCTGCTGTGATTTCAAGGTGAGTTACATTGGCATATAAAATAGATTTTCCTAAAGGCACACACACACACACACACACACACACACACACACACACACACACACACACACACACACACACACACACACACACACACACACAGTCATGTTTCCATCATTCCATCATTTCAGAGGACATTACATTGACTTACATTCATTTCTTGGGGACTTATCTAACCTTAACCATAACCATTACATGCCTAACCCTAACCCAAACCTTAACCTAACCCTAAACTTACCTTAACTTTAAACCAAGTCTTCACCCTAAAATCAATATTTTACGTTAAGGAGACTTGCTTTTTGTCCCCTTAAGGGGGAGAGTCCCCACAACATGACTGTCTTTTTAAATTTTTTTTCTATATGTAAAATGTCCTTTTGTTTACGAGAAATGCGCTTAAAATTTAATGTATTCTTTTTATTATAAACGGCAAGGAGACACACACAACTGCAGACAAACATACCTACAAATTTCAAAATTTAAAAGTACTAATTTAATTTTTTACACATTTTAGGGTAACCCTTAAAATATAATTTGGAAATAGAAAACTTTTATCCAAACAATATTTTTTGCAAGCATTTTGATCACTTCTTTCACTTTGCATTACGCGCCGTTGTCAAGGAAGGATTGTCCTCGCCGGCCACCGTATGATGTCGTGGCGTTGGCTGATGTGTTCTGACTTGCCACAGTTACGACAGCTAATCTATAGCTTCTTGTATCCGAGTTTATTTTCTTAGATATTACACACATACACTACCGGACAGTGTTACTTTCAGTGAGTCAAAATGAGGCGCGCCGGTTTGGGTAAGACACAAACATAACTCTTGTTTTTAAGCTCATACTTAGCTGGCATGCTAGCTAGCTAACGTGGCTAATGTTGTTAACTGATGTCAATGAATGCTCGTTGATGTGTATTGCAGGCCCACGTCAGATAACTACCGGTTTTAACGCTATTACAGGATTCAAATGCTAACAAAATAGCTAACTAACGCTGTGTCAATTGTTTCTGTCGTTTCATGAAGGTGAAGGAGGCTCTGGGAATTATGTAGCAAGTGGATACAGTGTGTATGAGGAGGAAAATGAACACCTGCAGGAGGGACTGAGAGCCAAAGTCAACGCTTTGAAAAGTGTAAGCAACTATATATATATATACCACATACAGTCTATGATATGTACCAGTTAACTGTTACTGTCATTAACTGGTGACTGTCACAGCTAAAGCTGTACATCAGTGTTGTGGCGACTTCTGTGTTGCTACTTGTGCATTTGGAAAATATATATGGTTATTTTCAGTGTCCAATGTGTAGATATTTCTTTTAAAAAACTACAGGCGTTAAATAATATGAATTTGTTATCTACAGCTGTCTATCGACATAGGAACAGAAGTCAAATACCAGAATAAGATGCTGGATGATATGGTGAGTTTCACTTTTTCTTTGTGTGCAACACTGTAATCAAAATACCAGTAATGTGGATTTATCCTGCATTCAAAGTCTGAATCAATTCATTAAGTAAAAGTGCAGAAAGTAAAAAAAGTAAGAGAAAAAAGTACTCATTATGGAATCACTCCTGTCACTATTAGGTTATTTGATCGTTTTCCAAGTTGCAGCTGGTTGAGAAGGAGCTACTTTAACTTAAATTTTCTGGATTACTCAATTAACTATTTAGTCCCAAAATGTTCGAAAATAGTGAAAATTGCACATTACAATTTCCCAAAGTCCAAGGAGATGTCTTCAAGTTCATTGTTTTGTCTAACCAGCGGTTGCAACTTTAACTGTTAAATAAATGTCTAGGAGCAAAAAGTACAATTAACTCTTAAATTGTGCAGTTGAAGTATAAAGTAGCTTTAAATTGAAGTATTTAACTAGAGGAAAGTGCTTAAGTACAGAGCTAGAGTATACTAGTTACACTTCACACATTCTCACTGCAAGATATAGTAACATTTCCTTGGATCTAAGTATTATGTTTGTTAACTGGCCTGTCTGCCTGCTGGACTTAGGACTTTTTATCCTTTCCCACCACAGGACTCAGACTTTGACTCAACAGGCGGCCTGCTTGGCGCCACCATCGGCAGAGTGAAACAGCTGTCAAGAGGCAGTCAGACCAAACTGCTGTGCTACATGTTGCTCTTCTGCTTTTTTGTGTTCTTTGTCCTGTATTGGTTCATCAAGCTGAGGTGATAGCGGGACCCTGTTGGGCTCGGCCCTTGTGCTCCACATCTTCCTCCCCAGAATGTCTGATGAATCTCTAAACTAAACCAGTATTATGATGACGGTGAGGAAGAAAAGGCCTTTTATTAATCAATACAAGTGCCCAATTCTCTGTCAGCAATTTCACAGCATGACCCCCAAATTGAGTCATGTTAGGGACTCCTACTTTGGTGTCGTCCCCCGCCTAAAAAAAAAAAAAAAACTGGTATAGAACAGCGCAGAAGGATGAACCTGAGAAGTAGGAATCATGTATACTGTACTGTATACCTAAAGTATATACTGCTGATGTTCTAAATTTCAGCCCAATTTACCTGGATGAAGTTGTTAAGACTCAACAATGTACAAGTAACAGCAGAAGAGGATTAATGATACTGTGTCAAGATCTTTAATACACTAGTAAACACACTGAGTAATGATAAGGTATGACAAATCTGTGGATTAGTGTATCATACAGGCCAAATTGTGTTCAAAGTGAGTAAGTTATAGAACGCTATATGAAACACATAATGTAGTGTATTTGCTCTCAAGAATGAATGGATATATTACAAAATTTGGCATCCATACAAAAAATAATAGCAGTGTACTTCAATATTGTTTCAACTTTGTTGTAAAATGTTTTTTAATGTAAATAAACAAATTTTATGCTCGAATCAAGTGTTACCAATACTTGTTTGTCCAGTTTAACTGAGCGCTACTTATACATATCAATTGAACTTGTATTTTACTTGGTTTTTATCAATATGTCAATGACAGACAACAAGTCAGTATCTTTGATAGACATTTATTTTACAGTTATTTTTATCCCCATTATTCTGCTCAGTCTATTCTAAAAAAATAGATTTAGTCTCACAAGGGCTATTTATATTTAAATGAACTCTTAACAATTCATATATCATTATAAAGTCAGTCAGATGGCTGTACACATTTATAAAGTCAGGGCAAAATAACAAAAGCTTCATTCTGTGATCATGTTACTGTGAGTATTTCCTTCTGACCACATGCAGTACAGTTAAAACAGGCACAAATCAAAACGGTCAGACTTAATTGAATATTTTAAAAATTTTAAACATATGAGGTAAACTGCACTTGGGTGATTTGTTAGTTTTTCTTTTTCGCAATTCATTGTGAATATTTAGCACATTATCAGCAATGTTGTGACATCAGTCCCTGGGTGAATCATAGATGACATCACTTCTTGGGTAGCGTGTCCATGTATTTGCAGATGATTCCCAGCATGACCTCATCAGCCCCTCCACCAATCGACATTAACCTGGAATCCCTGTGGAAAAGACAAAGTTATTACAAACTGAGGTCTTATCTGTCACAGTTATTTGAATTTCCTGCCACATCTGATTTACTGAAATAATTCCAGCAGTGAGTGACAACTTGGTGTATCCTGAAACCCCTTGTTCAGCTGCATTATTTGCCCCGTCACTAGATGTCAGTACAGTGTAAAATAAGGACTTAGAGACCATGAATCAAGCACAGTGTTACTTGTAATAAAAAAGAGAAGGCTCCTAGCCCAACACTGCACAGCAGGAGGCTGATCCTAACTGCATGTCTTCAAGAGTTATTACTATTATTTGATCATATTCTACTTTAAAAGCCATCAGTCAATCTGACTCAAACTTTGCGACTCTGGAATTATGTTAAAATTCCTTCTGAAATACATGGAAGATTTATTATACTCTAGGTTTCTGTTACCACGGATAAATGGTAACAGAAACATTACACCCTCAGAAAAGTGCATATAGTTGACATCCAAATATAACAATAGTTGGCTCGCAAACTGTTAGTTGCTGGTGCAGATATATATATATATATTTTTTTTTTTTGCAATCAGATAACAGAGTGCGCGGGTGAGAAAATTGAAAATCATGGTGCTATGTGGTTCATACAATAGTGTATGCACACACCCACGCAGTATACTGTATATAGATATATTTATTTACATATTATTCAGTTCACCAGTGGTTGGTGGTTCAGTTCTTCAAACTACATTTCTAATCCTAACCCACTAAAACCAGGGTCACTGGACACAAGACATACTGTTGTTCATCTCTGTTGACGTTCCTCTGGCCAGTCTCACCTGTAGAATCTGCTGACCTGCACCTCACTGGTGAAGCCCATCCCTCCCCAAAACTGGAGACAGCTGTCACTCACTTCCCTGGCCAGGCGGCCCCCCTTTAATTTGGCCATGGACGCAAGCTTGGTGACATCGTTGCCTTTGATGTACATTGCTGCAATAAAAAAGGAGAGAAGTGGCACAAGCAGAGTAACAATGAGGAAAAGAAAGGTGATGGTGGTTTGGAAGGCTCTGACTTAGTATTTTTCCAAGTCGGGCCTTTTCCCAGTGCTTTCGATCAATGCTTGAATTGTTGTTACCCTTAAGAGGGAGATGTGCGAACTGCATGATTTTCCTTGTTTCAATGTGTAAGGGAGTTAGTTTGTGTGTCTGTGTGTGTCTATCTACCTCTGTCACAAATACTTTGACCTGTTTCTGTGCAGCCAAATCTGACTTGAACTGTTACCAGCTAGATGAATTAATTTAAAGCTGCTAGCAACTGAAGTGGTAATAAACAGAGCATGAAGACAACAAGATCTTGGACATCTGCCAAACAGATCCAGACACAAATTCATATCATTAACACTGCAGCGGGAAGCACTTGAGGTTGTTTTGCAATTATTTTAGAATAGGTGGATATGTGCCAGTTTTTCAGGTGGCCAAGTCAGCGAGTTGTTGACGTTGTGCCAGTACACACATAAAATCAACAATAGTTTGGGTGTTGGACAGGTTTGCTCTTATCGTGGTGTTACTGCTTTGATTCCTGGCTTTTCCTGTCCGTATCTTGAAGTTTCCTTCAGTGAGACAATGAAATGGTTCCTGATATAAAAGAACTTCGTCTTCCACATGCCATTCCCATATTCCAAAGTGTAAGCAGTTTCATTTTATTACCTAATTATTGACAACTAATGAGTTTGTAATTTATTGTATATTCTTTGAAAGGCAAATATAGTGGCCTAACCCTTTCAAGGAAAAAAACAATATAGCAAAAGACTTGCATGAAAATAAAGAAACGGCAATGTTAGAATAGCAGTTGAATGGCTGCAAAATCTAAGCTTAAAAAGCGAAAAATCAAATCAAATTGATACCACTTGAGTGAGACAGAATATAGTCATAGCTGACTATCTTAATACAGAGCTACCACAATATTATCCAGCCCGCTAACATGCCTTCTGTCATCTAAACAAACCGGTTGCGTTATACATGAACAAATCACTAAGTCAAGGCTAGTCTGGCATTCACATCATTCTTGTAGAACTGTATCCTTTCTTACTGAGAACTAAGTCTTATCTGTGGTGTTAACAGACTCATGCACTTAGTGTAGTTTTCTTAAAACACTTAACATGTTCCAAATCCAGATTTGAATAAGTGTAAGAAATAACTCAAGTTGATTTATGGATAAAGTGAAAAAAAAATCACCTTATTCTAGAAAAGCCTGTAGTGCAACATTTGAAAATAAATTGTATTGTTTATTTATTATTATTTCCACAATTAACATTACATTGTTATAGCTGTAATAGCTGAAGGCTTTCCACTGCATTGGTATGTACATATGAAAAAAACAATCATACGGATGATTCATAATGATGCATAAATCATACGGTAAATATATAAACAAAAAGTCATAAACACACAAATATGCACACATAAAAACCAAAGCTGCAATATAAATACATCCATTTGTTATATGTGTATGCCCTGAGCCAAAAAGGAGCAAGCTAACACTCAAATTTGATTTATGTTGTGTCATCTCCCTCTATTAAGTGATCTCACCTGTAGCGCGGTGGAGGAGGGAGCGGAGCAGCTCGACCTCCGTCTGCAATTCAGCCAACCTGAAATGAACCGACTGGTGGTAGAGGACAGGCTGCTTGAAGATCTTCCTCTGCCGTGTGTACTGGACGGTCTCCTGAATGATGTTGTCCATGGTGGTCACAACTGCAGATTGAGACAGGGAGGTGATGTAGGTTTGTTCTGTTCACTAAGTACAAACATCACTCACGAGCGTTACTACTATTGAATCCACACACGTGTCAAGTGTTCTGGTTTGGATTATATCACTTTGTCTTTGATAGTGGTAAGAGTTTAATGCTTGTCTATGAGTGACTGTTATTTGTGTTTGATTTTTAATATGAAGCATCACAGCCAGAGAGAATATTAGGGTTAGTTTCAGTAATAGCATATACAGTTTCTCTTCTAGTAAATTGTTTCTCATATGCTTGTTAATCAAAATAAAAAGCAGAAGTACTTTAAAGAAGATTTATGTTTTGAACTATGTAACCTCAACTCCCTACTCTTTGGACACTGAATCAGAAAAGGAAATAACCAATTTACAGTGAATTCTGTGGGAGACGGATGACGTGTGGTAAGAACGAGAGCGGGAAGTGAAGAAAACTAGGAAAGATAACATCTTAAGACTGGATATGGCCTCAGGAAGAGATAAAGCAAAGACAGGATGAAGGTGAATTATTTACTTATTCACCTTCTTACACACTCACCATTGGCCACTGCCCACAGCCTTTCTTCCTGGAACTGAAGCATCTGGTAGGTGAAGCCCATGCCTTCCTGGCCAATGATGTTCTTACAGGGCACATGGACATCATCAAAGAACACTTCGGCTGTGTCCGATGACCACATACCAATTTTATCAATCTTTCGGGCGATGTGTACTCCTATAATGGGGAGGACAGGAAACAAAACAAATGCCATAATGCGTATTGGCAAAGGTACATTAATTATAAGAAATGCTATCGATAGAATGGATACAGAAATTATGAGCAGAGGGTGTTTTAGGGTTACCACTCTGGCAAAAAAATGTAAGAACATTGCAGTAAATCGTCTGTGTTTACTGTAGAAGTGAGAAACCTACAGAGTCTTAAAATTAGGAAATTGTTTATAAATGTCAATGAATCCCATGGAGATTAATTAGAAACTGCAATTTCCTGCTAAAATGTTTTGTCCAAGAAAAGCATCCCGAGACTGATCCTACCTGGCAGGTTCATGGGCAAACAGATGAGAGATTTGTTCCTGTGTGGGGGTCCGTCGCTGGTGTTTGCGAGGAGACACATCCAGTCAGCCTGGGTACCGTTGGTGGTCCACATCTTTCCCCCGTTGATCACATATTCATCCCCTTTCCTCACCGCCTTAGTCTTAATACCTGAATCAACGTGTGGTGGAGTGTGTAAATGGATGGTGAGATAGTTACACTTGGGAAGATGAGTGTGGGGATAAAAGGTTAAATGAATAGTTTCAATGGATGAATAAGCAGAGAAATACAATTTTGTTCCTTAAATCAAAAAGGCTTTAAAACACAAAGTTTCACCAAAGACTATTCTAAAGATCCTAAAGCTGGTGTTTTATTCAAGGTGAAACAAACATTATACATATGTAATCTGTGAAATCTGATGAAAGTGAGAGACGAGAATATCAGTGCGAATTCGATTTTATAGCTGTTGTATTTCTGGTTCCTCAATACTTTTTCGCAGCATTAGTGACAATCTTATTCAAAATGGCCCTTCAGAGGAAAAAAGGAAATCATATGATAATAAATGAGCAGAAAATGATGAAGGGACGACATACTTGAGACATCAGATCCTGCTCCGACTTCACTAACTCCGAGGCAGGCCACTTTATCCCCCATGATGGACGGAAGGAGGAACTCTTTCTTTAGCTCAGCTGAACCAAACCTGCTCAAACACAAACACGAACACACAGAAATATTGGTAACTAGTTACTCTTAGACACTGTGGTGAATCCAAGAATATTCTTTTTGCTATTGCTTTACTGTAAGCTAATATCAAGAAGACATCTATGAACTTTTAATACCTAATGTGAACATGATTGGCAGGCAAATCTTTACTAAAAGTTGTGTGAAACTCTTTAACTACATTATGTAACTGTGGCAAGAAAGAGCAATGGGTTGTGTGCTTTAAAACAACATCGTCATGTTTGAGGCAATTACAGTTGCAGTGGGACAGAGGAAGGAGTCTTATCCAGAAATTCCCAATGTATCCCCCCTTTTACCCCCTGCTGCTCTCTTATTACTTCAACCTTATTGCAGGCTAGTGTAGATCCCCTCATTAAGCTCCTGAGACTGTAAGTGTGTTTCACTGAAATATTTCTTGTGTCACCAGCAGCTGTTTCATAGCAAGAGGATATAACAACAAGCCGAGGCCTACGTGGGTGAAAAAATTTCCAGATATATTTATACATGTACTGTCTTGAGAGTGTAACTTTGATAAAGGGCTGTGCAACAGGCTGTATTTTCTAGCATAACGGTAATAAAACCACTGAGATACATATTAAACACCACAGAAAAAAAAAGGCCTGAACTAAAAAAAGATTTTACTGTAAAGTTTATTTAATAAGATTTCACTTGACTCTCGCTCTTAGTGTTGAGATGTGCTGACACATTAGAGGGCTGATCTTCTTGACTTGTCACAATCAAAAACTAAAACTGCCACATTTTGAAGTAAAAAGTGATTGACATGATCTTTAGTTTGTGTCTGCAGCCACTGTGTTACCAAAGGAGTATCACAGCTGAGCAGATGGTGCTGCAGAGTCTGTTAATAATCAATTTATTGTTCCACTGTAAAATCCTCTGCCTCCAGGATATAACACAGCTCTTAAATAGGCACATTTGAGGGATCCTTGCAAAAATGTGTACATTAGGGTACAAATAAACAAGATGGATATAGATTTGGTATGTACAGAATGGACTTAGGCCAATGGATTAATTTCTTTTACACTAAAATATAGTCATGCTAAGAAAAGAGGGATGAAAAGGGAGACAGAGAACACTAGATACCCAACAATGAAGAAAATATTTGAAATAAAAGTGTTTCTTTGATAGTTTGGTTTTAAAATGTAATACGTCCAACAAAATACTATTATATGCAGACTATACAGGCTGACAGTTGTTGCCAGGGGAAGCAATACAAGTAAGCTTTTATCATCTCAAAATGAGACAAGTACATGAGTAAGAGGAGTGCTTGAAAATGTACTTCAGCTCCAACATGAGTGACTCTTTCAGTGGTGTAAAAAGGGAAAACCACAAAGCTGAAATTGTTGGCTGAGTCACTGACTAGCTGTTGTCCTGATGATTGTACCTGGCCAGTGCGGGAGTAGCCATGTCAGTCTGTACACCGATGGCCATAGGGATGCCTCCACAGCGGATGTTGCCCAGCTCCTCTGACACTGCCACGCTGTAGCTGAAGTCAAGCCCCAAGCCTCCATACTCTGCAAAAGACAAGACACACACTCCTTCAACTACCGCTCACAGTTCAAGGCTGAAAGTTCACTTTAAACTGTCTAGACATCTCTTGTGTATAAATGTTTGTTTTTTCTTTTTGTGCACATTTGATAATAGAGCCCCATCACTTAGTTGAGAGAGAAAGAAGAAGAAGAGAGAGCAAGTTATTTTGGACAAATGTACTTAAACTAGCCTTGTTTCTGTCTCCCTTACATCTGTTCCTAACACAATGCATAGCACATTATTATACATTCCAAATATTCTGAACTGATCTGTTGCCACCAGACCATGCACTCAAATTCATTATAGGATGTTATCATTAATTGTACTATCTGTAATTATGTGTAAAAAGCACTGCTGGGAGATCAGCAGCATGCTGCAGATAAGGGTCACTGCCATCTAAGTGCCATCTCACCTGCTCTACTCAGTATATAAAACTTGTTTTTGATCTCTTAAACATCCCATTCACTGGAAAAGTTAAAAATGGATGTCCGTTTGCTGATTCGGAGACATTTGCAAAGACCTTAGGTCCTTAATGGAGTTGAACAGTGCATGATAAACCAAGTTTAAAACATCACTTTCTGTCAGTTAGCCTCATACAGAGCATCCATTGTGAAATGAACAGCCTGATTTTCATACTGATATTCTTAATGCTAAAGGCCACTTTTCCGCCTATGTTTCATGGAATTAGCCAGTTAAATGCACCAGTTCTGCCACTAGGGTTCTCTCAATCAAAACAATAAGAACAGTGTGGGATCATGGGAGTTGTTGTCTTCGTTATTAAACAACAATCATTGCTGTACAGTTTCTCTTAGACAGACAGTACTCTGCAGTCAGCTTCTGCAACTTCTCTAGTGGCTCCCGGCACAGTGCTGTGTTTTCTTTATTATTTTTATGTTAGTTTTAAGTTTATTTACAGGCTTAGGTAATGCTAAAATCCCCTACAGCCATCAGGAACCTTTAAACCTCAGAACAGATTACACACAACTCTTCACTATCATCACAGACAATTTCCTCATCGATATTGTGCGCTCATCTGTCTTGCAGTGGCGGTGAGTGGACTATATATGTACAACGCGTATATACTGTGTCTATTTTTATGCCATATATGTCCTTATGTGCCCTGCCCTCCCCGGGAGCCGAACTATCTGCAGAGGTTTCCTCCTCTCCAAAACAAACAAACCCGGTGATTAAAACCAGTAAAAAAACACTGAATAAAGCAGTTTCACGATAAAAATCAGTGTTTCTCCCAAGCTGTTCGGCAGACACAAGACTTTGCAAAAATGTGGCTTAAAATTGGATAAAAACTCAATTTATGACAGCTTCTGGCAGATGACCACAACGCTGACGCACGCATCTTGTGTGCGTGTATTCTTTGGTAGAGGGTAAAGGAGATGACGCCATTGTTGCGGACAGCCACAATGCTGACGCATGTGCACAAGATGATCATCATCTGGTGCACGTATACTCTTTGGTAGAGGGGGTAAAGGGAACATGACACCACTGACAGGCAACCAAATGAAACGGACCATTACCTTGATTAAAATTACAGATCTCTCTGCATTTGAAAACTGTTGGAAAGAGTTGGGATAATGTGCTAAGTACACAACTCTAGTCACTTCAATGAGGAAAAGTTACATATTATACCTTTAATGTACCTACTCTCATAATGTATTTCTCTCAAGTTGTTTGTGGTTAATACAAACAAATCCAAATATTGTCAAAATGAAACTGTGAGAATCAATGTTCTCATCATCATCCAATGCTGGTCTAGCCAGTTAAATCTGACAGCGATTCATTTAGGACAAATCTTTGGATGATAATGTCCAGTCAGCCAAAAGTAACAGCAATGAGCATTTGAGAAATGCTCGGTGCTCAGTTCTCCTATGACTAAATAGAGTATGCCAACCACTGGATGATGGATACTAGCACTGACTGACAATGAATAATTATGAGCGAATTTACCGCATGGAGGCCTGCAACTCTAGCTAAGTGGTTTAATATCACCTGTCAGACTAGTTATCGAATAATGGAAAGCGCAGTCAGGCAGACTGTCAGAGAGAGACAGGGAGTGAAAGAAAGCGAGCAAAATAAATGGGGACAGACAAAAAGGGTGAGATATAGCGGGACAAGCAAACAAGGGAGCGGGGGGAGCCAAAAATAAGAGGAAACAGGTGCAGCTGTGCAGCGATACCGCGCGGCTGGAAACCCTGCGGTGGATAATGTGGACGAAGGGAAGCACTGAGGTTTATCCCACTTTAAACAAAACAGCAGGCTGTCTAGTTGAACAAGCAAGCAGAAGAAAAACAAACACAATTCTATCACAAATGTCAATCCTATACGCATATGGTTCTTCTGAACAGCAGATGTTCCTCAGCATAGGTTCTCATCAGTTGGAGCCCTATATGAAACATATACTGACAGATAAAGGATGAGAGAATTTAAAGGTGCAGCACAAGCAGACACTAGCAACAATTTTCTATTCCATTGTCTTCCTGTATTGTGTCATCACAGCAACATAAGTGACCGGATGATAAAACAGATCACTGCTCCTTGGAGGATGACACATGGAAGAGAGAGTCAATAAATCGCTGTTATAAACTCATCTCCAAGAAAATTCTGTACTACAATGGAAATAGGTGTAATTGCACTAGAATTCAACTCATGATTGCATGAACCGCCATTACAATGTATTGCAATATTAAATATTAAAGGTCACTGTTTTAGTAATGATTCTGAATAGAAAAACTAGCCACTATAATGCATTCATTGTGGTATTACTAAAGAAAAAATTATCAGAAAGGAAACTACTTGGCACAGGTCTCTCTGAGCGATTATCCACCTAAACATCAGTATAAAAAATATTCAGTTAAAGGGGAAACTGTGCAGGCTGCCAGGTTCTCTGAGGCAGGACACAAGGCCATTGCCATGGTGTGAACTGCGGATACTTCTCTGTCAGAGCAAAGGAAAACAGGCAGGGAGCCAAAGGTCGTCTTCTCCCTCAACATGGCTGCCTTGGAAAAACTTCCTGTTCTCATGTTTTTAAAAGTAATAATACCTTTACTTGTACATGGAAAAGTAGTGGAAAATGAGTGTTGAGCTTTCTTGTCTATGGACTAAGTAAGGGGACAATGTGTGGCTCCAAAAATTGCTAACAGGCACATTAAATTTGTTGCCCGTTTCAAACATGTGACCACTTAAAGTTCAAACCCCTGCCCTTTATCTATGTAGTTCCCTGGCAGTGATCCATGTCCCCAGATTTAAAGTCATTGTTGCACACAGAGGGGCTCCAAGTCATAAAATGCCTAGAAACAAGAATTGAAAACAGACCAAAATAATATTTTGGGCCAACTCTCAAATTAGTTTTATGCTATGACTTGTACGTTATGGCAATATGCTAAATGGCCCGATGAGCGTCTGAGTGCTATGATCACTACAGCAAATGTAACTGCAACATATCACTAAGACACTGCCTTAACAAGTCACTGAAGTCTTACACAGAGTATTTGAGACATATTTTCCATGAAATAACCACTAATTCCAAAACGTTATCCATAATTCAAACTATAAATTAATTTCACTGGTTCCCTGTGCAGTTTACCCCTACAAAGTATTTTCTACAACCGTGTCTGTATCTTGAAACAAAGCAGAAGATTTCGGGTAATTCTTAAACATAAATTTATTGTGGCTGAGACTAGACTGCTACTCAATCATATGCTGTACGACTTTCTTATAAGAGCTTTTTTTAGTGGTGTGTTTGTCTTGAGTTCTTTTCTGATCTAGGCCTTCAAATACTTCTTTCATTCCAGCTGAATCATCTCTCTATTGCACAGACTCCTCAGTCCCTATTCCCATGTCTGTAATCCAAGCCACTAAATCAATTAACCCAGAGCAGAATTCTTTGCGAGTGTGCTTCGTTAGTCAGTATGGCAAGAAAAGGGCCACGTCTAGCTGTGGTTACTCCAACTGCACAATTTTTGCAAAGACTAATACTATGGTAGCTTTAGTCATTCCCACTATTATCACGGTTGTTTCTGAATTACTTGAAACCTTCATTTTTCATTTTTTAGAATTTAGTTTACCAAACACTAAGCAGGACATCATAGCAGGTAATCTACCACCTGATTATACAGCGTGTCTTTACACCTTCTTCCGCTGGGCCGCTCCTCCTCTCTAATCCTGTCAACTAATGCTTAATGCTTGTGCACTCAGCACATTTTAATTCCCTTGCCCTCCCTCTTCTCTGACCTACAGACTTGTGGTAGAACCTTCTTCGCACAATTCACTAACAGTGTTGTTCACACATCTGTTCTTTTCAACATCAAAATGTTTTTTTACCACAGAGATGTTATCAAGGTAAGACTGAGAAGTGGCAAATCAATAAAGAGATATCAGTCATTTTTTTGTGGAAATTTTTAGATTTGTGCATTTCATCTTCAGAATTAACTACTACAAATCACAACCACAAATATCTCGGGTTTCTGTGCTCTACTTATCCGCTCCCTCCTCCACACCAGCAGTGACACAGCTGGGTACACATCTGGAAATGGGATATACTGTAACAGACAGCTGTTGTGGGATGTTGCTGTGACACCAGCACCTATCATCACAGTGGGAACATTTCTAGACCAGACCAACTGTAATGTATGGCTGTCAAACAGAAAGAAAATGAATGGAACATGAATTCAGCTGTAAAAAAAGACGTGCCAAATGTTCCTGAGATGGTCAAATGCACAGACAGTGAAGAATTCCTCAGTTTCCACTGCTGCAGGATTCATTTTGGTCCACCTACAGTGTCCCTATGTTTAGGCAAATTATATCCACAACTTTAAATTCTGAGCAACTGTTTTTCATTGTCTTCTTGGATTGAAAAAGGGAGTTTTTGCAATGGCGACAGAAACAGCATGTCCCAGCAACATATATCATGTAGACTGAGGCCAAGATGGTTAATCAGTCTTCATATTTCCATGGATCACCCACTGAAATTCCCAAGAATACAAATGGACTTAAATCTGTGTCAGAAAATGCTCTCTCACACTTTCAGAGCCATTTTCGTATAATGGATACATATTCTGTAAACACAAGCCTAACATCTCTAGGCTTTTAACTGTTATTTTATGCTCATAACTTGTCCATTTAAAGCATTCAGGTAAATGTAAAAAAGCAGGTGAAAAGGTTCTAATCTAGTAGGTTTTAGCAGTTTGCTCACAGAGATGTTATTATATTAACTTACTCAAATTTTACTGTATTTTTAAAACAAAAGTTGTCTATGAGGTTTAATCTGGCTAAAGGCTATTCCATCAGCAAGAAAGGTGTTCTGAGCTTGGCACCCTGACGTTATGGTTATCATCATTTCCCAGCAAGCTTGCTATCTCCTTAGATAATTTCACAGAAAACAAGCCTCCTCCAACATAAAAAAAGCCTTCTAGGTCTTTAAATCAGACATTTTTCCCATTGCTCTGCTCCAGATAATGCACACAAAACCCACTTGATTAATTAAGCTCTCTCATCGTTTCTCAGAAGGAGTTATCTCTGATTAAAAAATAATAATCACTCACATTTAGGCTATCCTAAATCCCTCTTCAGAGTTACAGGGGTTGGAGCCTATCCCAACATGCACGGCTAGTCCATTATAGATCTAAAAAAGACATAAGTGGGCAGACAAACACACCAGCTCTTATTCCTATGGGCAATTTCATGCCACAACAACAGGATAGAGAAACTGATTCTTGGAGATAACTGTTGTGAGGCGCTATTGACTGAGCTATTACATCACCCAAAAGCTTCTGCTGCAGCTTGTATATGTTTAACACAACTAAATGTTGTATTTTTATTGGCTTTTGAATACTAACCTCTCAGAAGAACAGATAATCTTGAGACATCTTACCAACTGGTTTGTTGACTCCAAGAAAGCCGGCACTTCCTAAGATCTTGAAGACTCTGTGGGCTGGAAACTTCCCTTCTGCTTCCCACTGATCCACATGTGGATTGATCTCCTGATCGATGATCTATAGCACAAACACAACAGCAAAGAGATACGATATGTTTGAATGTATTTGTGTTTGCATATTTCTGTGTGAACAATGATAACCCTGCTATTCAATCTCCCATCTCTAACAAAGACCAGAAGGATATACATTATGAGGAAGAAGGAATACAATTATTTCTACACATACATGGGTTTCCTGCTGTGTGGTGCACATCTCTACTTAAGTCTATGTAATCTATCTCTTGCAGACAGCCAGATAAGGTATTACATATCAATGAATAGAGAGCAGGCTGGAAAAATGTATTACATGGTGAATCTATAATGATGACAACGATGAATACAGTGACAGTAAGCATGGCATGCCATTTCCTATACTGCATGTATGTATGTTATCAGTCCCCTACTGATAACCAAGGCTTGGCTGGTGACATACAATATGACAAGCTGCAGGCTCATAAAACAATGCAATGACTTTGGCCTCAATCCCAATATTAGTCATTTTGGAGCAGAAAATTGTTCTAAAAACAACACCATGACAGAATTCAGCGATGATGTTGTACTGAAGATGTTGATAACCAATACTGTGCTGATATTCAGTATCATCAACCATTTGTGAGCCAATATTTTTGCAACTACGTGTTTCCCGCATATTTTTTATTCTTGGCAGGGTAATGAAACCTCTGAAGTAATATTTATAACAGCATGGAAATGTAAGGCTCAGTACTGAGACCCATACTAATGACATTCCTTCAGGTTTAGCAGCCATTCCATCGAAGCCTAAAATTAAAGCTGAGTATATTATATACTTCAAGAATGGAACATAACCAGCATTTAGCATGTAGCTGTGGTTAAGGAATGGTTTCCAGTTTATTTGAGGTGGATAACATTACTTGGCTGATATCTGATTTTGATAACTAAAGCTAATATTATATATTTATTTACAGAATTTAATAAAACAATTAATTCGTAAGCAAGGAACAGATTCTAGTCGTCTTTCCACTGCATTTTGCACATCATTTTTCAACAGTGAGAGCTGCTTTTGTTTTGTCTTTCGACTCTGATTTAAAGCAGCATTGTGCTTTATCAGTGTCTACCACTAGTGGCTAGTTTTGTGAGTCATGAACAAAATATCCGTAGGGAGTGAAGAATGGGTTACAACCTAGCTTCGGAATGATTGAACCTTGGTGCCGTGACTCATTTTGAGCACCTGGAAGTGGTCCACAGCTGGAAAAGCACTTATGAATGACCCATCTATTGAGACACTCATACAGTGCTATTTTTGTGGGAACTCAAGCTGCTTCGCAGACATGGGTGCTGGTGAGAAAAAATCTTTTGACTGAAGTTTTTTCTACTGGTGTCCAGGTTGTGAGGTGAAGCTGAACAATGACAAGCGCCAAAGGCATGAAGTCACCTGGGGGGATCCAAGGCCATGCCCACCCCCCACAATTTTTTATTTTTTATTTTTTTTAAATGTTGCAATTTGGTGCATTCTGGCCATGATTTTTATCCCTGGTAAAGGCACCTATTGAGAGCAGTGACAGTAACAGCAGAGTCACTATATAAACTCAATATCTCACTGTGAACAAATCTAAAATGTCTAAAAATGTCTAAAATAAAATAAATAATATTCCTGACATCACAATACTGAGTGAAGTTTTGAAAGAATGAAGTATCTGTATCAGTATCGGTAATTCATCCTGTCCTCCTCCCTCTGCTGTTGATGTGATTCACTGGGAGGGGTGGGTTTGTCTCAAGTCAGCAGCTAAGTTTACAAGATTCTGCCAAATTTTAAGATACATGACAAACTAAGCGTAAGAGTTAAAAAGACAGTTTTCGTTTTAGCTTGTTCGTAAGCATTCGCTATTAGCTGATCTAGTGTGCTGTGGTTGTGTAAAACATAGCGGCGGTGGCTGAGAGACTTTGGACATAGCAGATTGAAATATCACTTTTCTATATGTTCAATCTTGTTGAACAGGTGTATTGATTAAGTACTGGATAAAACTGCCATACCTTTGATCATTTTGGAGAAAATAAGACACATAAAATCGATGCATATACAACCACGGGAAGTTTGAACAGGCCTTGACGTCTAGAACAATGAGCGTCTCTTTCCCTTGCTGTTAAACCGTATACAATACAAAAAGCAGAAATGCGGTGGCAGAGTAAAATGTTTTTTTTGCATTAGTGGTAAAAATGATGGAACAAATAATGCACTTTTGACGGAAATCCGCCTGTAGACAGAGCTTTTGCACCCATGCACAAAGAATGGGCAGCAGACCTACAGTGTGTGTTATTGTTTGTGTGAAATTGTGTCATTCCTCTTTAACAATTCTACCTGCCACAGCAGGGTTGGAAAACAGGAAGTTTGAGTATACAATGCGACAACAATAGTTTCTGCAATATGTATTAAATACTGTTCATGCCGTTAAAAAAAAAAAAATCAAATAATAAATAAATATATAAAATAAAAACTTATGTACTATGACTTTCCTTGTCTGTCCTCATTCAAGCAATCAAACACTTGTCCGCTACAATCTTATAAACAATCATTTTAAAATGTGTTTTCATTGTTGTTCATTCCTTTTAATGCACAAACATTTTAAATGGTCTATGGTGTCCACACAACCCTGACGGTCTGCTCTATAAATGTGTTTTTCTGCTCAGGACAATAAGCAGTCAATGGTAGGTAAAGTCAATGAAAAGCAATGATTAAAACAAAAGAGGCATTTAGTGAAAATACTGTAGGAATCATCACATTTAAACCTCATCCAATGACATTAGTTAAATGAGCCATGTGTATTAATATGGATTATGACATATAAACCCTACTTTATTACTCTTTCATTTAGCTTTGGCTAAATCTATGCTTGAGAGTGAAAGCACAACCAGCACTAAAGCTAGACTAGGCCTATGTTTACCATTCAAACTATAAAAACAAAGCACCAAAGAAGAATTCACAGGTTTTTCCAGGATTGCAAGAAGTGATGCGCACTCATTTTCTTCCTCCAAAACACACAAACGCAAACCAGCCAACGATTCAACTAGCCAAGAAAAACGTACTGGTTGAAAGACATCTGAATACAAGACAGAAAGCATGGACATCATCTTTTTTACCACCCAGAACAGAAAACAGACACTGCTTTCAACAGATATATGGGACACATGCCCAGGCCTGAATCTGTGATAATCAGACTAACTTACATGACCTCTAACACAAAACAGTGCAGTAAAAAAGCAGGTACTGGTCCCGTGTAACCTGCAATAAAAAAATCCATGTTCAAAGTTCAGATCCTGAGGAGGGAAAGGGAGGTACCACTAGCTGCTGGAAAAGGAAACATAGAGGTCACAAGACCGGGAGTGATCCCTCAACGTTTCACAAAGGTTCCTGTGGACTATTTGCATTGCATACCACAACAGTTTCACATCACCAAACTCTTACGTGGTAAGATAGAGTCAATGATATTGCGATAT
The DNA here is from genome assembly GCF_963924715.1 of Thunnus thynnus. Taxonomy (NCBI): domain Eukaryota; kingdom Metazoa; phylum Chordata; class Actinopteri; order Scombriformes; family Scombridae; genus Thunnus; species Thunnus thynnus. Next base: position 19,665,984 of record NC_089531.1, on the reverse strand, counting down.
AAATTCTTACAAAAATGTCCAGTCTGGAGTATCAGTGCTTTTCTCTACATGAAGCACAAGGCAGGGCTTCTCTGTGGAAAGCAAAATGATTGTGTTAAAGTGGATTTCACTTTCTATGACACAATATACAATAAGTTAAGGCCTGGAATCACAGGGTTACTCATAATATGATCCTGTCAAGATGTTTTGACAATTATGGTTGGACAATATGATGTTAGATGACAGGAAATCATCAGGACGGCAGAGTACTGGATATACCATGATTAGTCAGGTATTTAATTTACTAATTAGTCAAAAGTAGACATTCCCATATGGTTATTGATTCTCAGATTAATACTAGAAAATGTATGATAATGTAAATCATTATCATGGTACGTTATATACACCATGTTATAGATTATAGCCATCTCACCTTCCCTTATTACCAATGATAACCACAGTGTCAGCATGCAGGAAATTCACAGAAAAGGCTACATCAAAAGAGAGTCACTCGTTTTTCAAGCATAAAATGCCATTTTATGCCATAATGCCGATGACATTTGCTAGTTTCAGCTTCTCAAATGTAAGAATGTAATGCTCTTCTTTGTCATATATGATAGTAAATAAAATATATTTTTGGACTGTTGGTCAGACAAAGCAAGCAGTCTAAAGACAAGACGAAAATCAGAAAAAGTAATGGGCATTGTTTCCTCTGTGTTTGATATTTATAGACTAAACAATTAACCAATGAATCGGGAGAATAATTGGCAGACTAATTGATATTGAAAATAATTGGTAGTTGTAGCCACACATCACAATATATGTGTGAGTGAAGAAGAAAACGTCCTAGAAAAGATTATTTTCTTATGGAAGACTTTGAAATAATGAAAACATTTCTTTTGCATAGATAGCTTTTATATTGTTTTTCTATGCAAATTACATTTTTGCCAAACTACAGTGGTTTGAACTGTTTTGTTGTTGTTTGGAATATTAATGTCAATTGCCAGAAGTTGATATTAACATGTATTATTATGTGTCATGTAATCCCATGTGGTGATGGACCACTTTAATGGTATGACAAGAAAATAAAAATTAATTTATTCAATACATTATAAAAAGGGAAAAATATGTTAAACAGAACTCAAATCTGTACTGTATTAAATCATTGCATATATGTTTTATGTATATTATATACTATAAATATTCTGAAGTTTATAGCAGTGTGTACCACGCAGGGTCTACTAAAGTCACAGTCTCTCTCTCACAGCAACATTAGGATGCGAACCATGATTAAAACGTCAAATAGCTATAAACTAGCAAATGGCTTAACTACAAGAAAGCAAAGAGTTCAAATGTCTGCGGTAAAAGTGGTAAAGAGCTCTTCCTCCGTATTATGATATATCGCATTTTGATGCTTTGCCCTACCCTTACTTTGGATACACAAACTGAATATCAAGTAGTTGGAGAGAACAGGAGCCAACTAATTCAGCCAAAGAATCAACAGATGCAGAAGAGGGCCCTGCTGAAGTCCAACTGCAACGTATGCTGGAGCAGAAAAAAAAAAACTATTTAAACTCAGTTGGACTTTAATGTGAAATTTTGGCAAAAGAGTGGTAATTTGTAACTAAAGAATTATAGCCCAATGTTGCTCTGTAACAACTTTGATTTGTCTGTCTACAGTACATTTCCTTTGTAATGTTGGGGGAAATCCCAGTCTGAAACTAGGGAAGGTTGCTCATGTGAAGCCTTTCCCGAGAGGTGCTAGTCAGATCTCTATTGGCTGGTTATCTTCATTAAGAGCAAGACTTCCAGCCTCACCAGTCTTGGCCGGTTTGGTAGTATGAACACATCGGAAGCTCTGGAAGTCCAATTTCTTAGCATGGAAGTCATTTTTCCAGTCTATAAATGAGCACATGAATACACCACTCCAAGTAACACACACAGCTACACAGACAACAGTCCTACAAGGTCCTCTGTCCTCCCCGCACACTAACAGAAAATTTGTAGTGGAAACGAACGTCTGACCTTGAACGGTCGCTGAGGGATTTCCTATAACCCCATTTGTATACCATCTTTAAACACATTATTCTACAGTGAATTCTTTTAATAAACCATGCCGCCTCAAGTTCCCTTTCCTGCACTAACAACATATTGTTCTGAATTTCCTTTTCACATTTTCATCCTTCCCATTATTCCCAGTGCTAGTTTATTTTCAACCCCTTGGCATCCTTTGAAGGTTTAGTCACACAATAAGCTTCCCTCCATTTACTGCAACATCTTTGCTCCTTACCTTAAATTAGGCTCTTGTTGTTATTTTTATAGCCTGTGTCTCCAATGTCTGTCTAGTAATATCCAAAATGAGTCAGTCTGACTACTAATGCTTGCTTTGATTAGTGTCTACCGTAATTCTGCATGTCACAAATAAACTGTAGCGATGACAAACAAGGCAGACTAAGTTACAGAAGAACAAGGTGGGAACTAAAAAACAAGTGTGATATTCCTGTAAGCAAAATACACTTGCATTGTTTAATAAAGCATTTCAGTGAGTCTGAATGTCCCAAGGGAATAATCTTTTGTCTGCTGCTATGAGTTCATGCATGATTTTACAGTCTCTTTGACGCCTGCTATTAACATCCATCTTGAAAACTTTTATTGTTAAGATGGCTAGTTGCATATCTGAACACTGCTAGTTCCATATCTGATTACAGTCCAATCACGCAGGATGCATATTGCTCTCTCTCGGCATGTGACTGAGATATAGAGATCTTTGGCTCACTTTGTGAACATTTGTCTATACACATAGTGGAATGTGCCCAAAGTTTGGTGAGCCTTCCTATGGATGCCCTGTACTGATGGTACATGAAGTTTTGACCTATCATTAGGTCCTGTGAATATCAGGCCATACTGTCATAAATCTTGAAGCCCGGCCGATATATCAATATTGGCCTATCCCAGATACACTGGTATATATCGGTATCAGTGTATATGTTGTCCGATATGCATCAATTTTATTTTATTTTTTTTGTTATATTTTGTTATAATAAACTTTATTGGACAATAAAGTTTATTGTTTAAGTGTAAAATATCCTGCCTCCATTACATATCTTTGTAACAAGTGTTTGATATTTGAGGGACCATTGCAAAATATCGATATCAGAATTTTTTTTTCTCCTAATCTCGGTACTGGCCCCAAAAATCCACTATCGGTCAGGCTCTAATAATTTACTGAGCAGGTGACACCATTCTCTAACCCTAACCTAATGTGTCTTTACACTGAATCCTATGCTTGCCCAAGCAAAGAGCAGATACTCAGCTGCTTAACCAGGCCTTATATCTATATTATATGTGCTTAGGCACTGGCTTGATAGGCAGTTTGATCTGAATGCTATGGCCTGCCCAGGTGTCTAGCCACCACTCTTCTAGTTCCACTAGTTTTACAAACAGTAACTAATTAGCAACCCCTCTGGTATCAGAAACTTTCTACACATACCTTTTGACTTGTCTTACTAAAAGAAAACAAAAAAAATCAAGATAATCAAGAGATGAAGTTGTGTGTGAGTGTAAGAGTGCAGGTGGTCTACATGGTCACACAATTGTTCCTGGCAAGCTATATAACACCAGATGTTGAAAATCTGAAATGACAAAATTATAGTCCTAGGTAAATCCAGTGCAAGAGTAGAGATGCTGCAAATGTTGGCAAGAGGAGCGCTGACATTAATCAAGTTGCCAGCGGCTTTGTGTTTGATATTGTAAACCAGTGTAGTCTCAGTGTACCTGGCGCTTTGCCTTGCTGTCCTTTATTCACCTTCTCGTAACCTACGAACAGAAACATAAAGGCTTGCACAGTCATTTGAGGATGCAAACATACATATTTAAAACCCCCTTGCAAATATTGTAGCACAGTCAGAACAATGTTCAGCAGGAAATTTGGTGTTTATGGCTGAAGCTGAAAGCATAATAGAGCAGCGACAGCCATTGACAGTTAACTTGAGGGGGACTATATAACAAGCTAGCATAGTGACCTCTCACCCACTTTTAGTTCACTGCCTCCGGCTGCTTCTTACATGCACATACGGCGGAATGATACTGCTTCTTTCTGGTTTACACTCACGGGCATAAAAATATCCAACCGTCAACTGATAAACAAAGCAAAAAAACAAGCTTTTGTTTTCATTGTAACGTCAAAGCTTGGTAGCTAACGTTAGCAGTCCTGCATACCTTTTTGAGGGACTCCTTTAATGCAAAGTGCTCTTGTGTGTAGAGTAAATGGTCGCCCGTAGTCTCTGGGGCACTGGCCGTTACAGGTTTAGATGACACATTTTCAGACAACGACCGGACACCAACAAATGAGGTGATTTTGTAGAAATTACGGCTGTTGACTAGCAGGTTTAAACGCTGGGCTCCTTCACGCAGCGCCATATCTGTTTGACAGCAGTCTGAATGCGCATGCGCAGGATGTGTCTATCCTGTAATGCACGTAGGGTTTCTACAGAGGTAAAAATTAACCCTGGTGGAAAATTTAGATGTTGGTAATGTTTGACTCACCGTCTTCCGTCATTTAGGAAAATGCCACCATTAAACAAATAGAATAGGTACTCTTGCAGTTTACAGGAAAGCTACAGTTGCCATTCGCATCCCTGTGGTTCTCAACAATTGGGGTTGGACACCCTCAGAGGGTCACAAGATACATCTCTGAGGTTGCAGAATAAAATAAAAATAAAAATCCACTTAAAATCAGGTAATCTATTTGTAAAACATGCATGCTTTGGGTGTATTTTTTCATTCATCATTCCAGGCATCTACTGGATTTGATTCATTTTCTTATGATATTAAACTCAGTTTGCAAGTCTTGAAACATGTTTGAATTGTATAAAATCAAATCACATTTTCATTAAGTTTCTATTATTGTTGTGAGATATTGAAGTCTGTGCATAATCATGCAGTTATTGGAACTGGAGTCAAAGTCCTTGTACATGTTAACATACTTGGCTAATAAAGCTGATTGTGATTCTGATTGTAATGTAGCAGTGACAAGTATAAGTACAGAAGTTTCAAGGGTCCGTGAACTGATTTTCCTACAGAAATAAATGAAAACAAATGGCTGCCATGATCTGCAGGACACCAAAAAATCTAAAACGGTACAGAAACTTCCAAACACACTGGTATGGTCCTTTATGTTTGATATCTACTATGATGTATGCTACAAAATAATAATGATCTCATAAAGATTTATGTCAAATTTTGACAAATTCAAAGTCAAGATGTATCTGTTTTGTCAGTCCTGTCATGAAACCTTCCCACAGTAAATGATGGAGACAGGCTGAGTTATAAACAAGCACATTTAATGACAGTTGCTTCTGTGTATGAAACAACACATTGGTCCATTTTTTTCAGACTATATACATCACACAAGAGAAAAGCATTACATAAACTTTTACCAAATACAACTCTTTTTGAATTGCATCTTTTCAAGAATACAACTGTAAGGTTACAAATCTGGCCAGAAGATAGGGAATTGTTTGGAGCTTGTGAAGTTTTATAAATATATTCTTTATTATGTCCTTCTAGTCTTCTCGGTCTGCAAATCCATTTTAAGAGGGGAGAGAGAATGTCCTTGGGTGCTAATCTGAGATTTGAAAAGCTCCTCAGGTCCAGTCTAGCAAATGACACAGCCACCTTTCTCCTTGAAGGGGTTCTTCTCCTCTGGAATGCCTTTGACGAGGATGTCCTCCTCCTCTCCGGCCTGAATGTATTCCTTGATCTCCTCACAGCATTTAGATGTCTAAAGTGAACAGGCAAAGGTATTGAAACAGTGTTATCCAGCAATTTATTTCAGTTTAAATGCTGTCCCTGATTGAAGTAATTGCTCTAGGTATAATTACAATCAGACAGATTGACAACTATTTGCTGGTTGTCAAAGATAAAAGTCTGGAAACCTAATTTCTCTGTCTTTACAAACGAGGCACTGGCATATTCATCACCTTAGTTTAAAGAACTTACCAACCACCTCTCAAGTTTCACTTCAATTTTAAGTTGGTTTACTTCCATTACAGCCTTGTCCTTGTCCGTCAGGTCCTCTACGTTTATGACCGGCATTCTCTATAAGAAAAAAAAGTGTATATGAAGAATGTTTTGCAAAACATGAATTTCTATGTGACAGATAAAAACATCCTGAATGATATACCTGACAATTTTGTTTAAATGTAATTTAAAGAATAGAAATGTACTCACGAATGCTTACAGGGAGCAGTCCTTCACCCCTGAAATCCTGCTGAAGAATCCCTCTCCTCTCCCTCAATCTGGGTTATAAAGTAATCTGCATAAACAATCCTAATCCTCTAATCTGATTAAAACAAGGCCCGACTGTATGATCACTCCAGTATCGTAAGTATGCTTTCAAAGGGGAGGGTGACTTACACAGGTGTCTTTTGGCTTTCTTTGAAATTTATGTATAAACAATTATCTATTTTTACTATATGTTGCAAATTAAATTTGGATTTTTTTCTATTCTGACACAGTTTTTAATTTCATATATGGGTCAAGGGGTGGTGCCTCATGTTTCAGGTCACTTTGATAAGACGGCTAATCTGTATTTAGCCTCCCCCTGTCAAGGTGGAGATGCATCATTGTCCTAAACATGACTGCATGGCAGTTTTCCAACAACATAAAGGCAACCTTAACTTAAATGTTATAACTGGATTGAATCCGGCATCTGGATCCTTGTAGGAATAGGGGATTCAGATTTAAACTCTATTTTATTGTGCATTTTGTCTTTAGTTTTCAGATAATGCTGCTTTCAAGTTTAAGGAATGGAGACCTTGAGCGTTCAGTGGTGCAAGACATTACTGTTTCGTTAAGAGAAAGTTGGCAATCATTAAGCATAACAAAAGATATCATAGACCAAAAGGCTGGAAATGGAGGTGACAGTGCTTTCAGGTTTTGAGGCTTTGAGGGAAAATGTGTGTGTGTCTGTGTGTGTGTGTGTGTGTGTGTGTGTGTGTGTGTGTGTGCACGTGGGATAAGAGACAGCCAGTGAGACAGCTATGTAATGGGAATTTGCCAGGATGTATCAGACATGTAAGATGTTATGGTTTGAAGTGTCTGTTTCTTAGAAACATCATTGTTATTGACATAATTCATCCCTGTGCATCAGCAGCATGATCATCGTCACCACCATCATCATCGTAAGTGGCCAGTGACAGTGACATAATGAATTTAACTTAATATTACATTTGGGTTAAATATCCCCTTAGTCACTAGAGTGACAGTTTTCTACGGAAATACAACATTAAAACGTCCCTCTCTGATGTCATTAACGACTCTCATCACTTCACTAATCTTACACAGAAGTATGGAAATGAGTCATTAAATCTCCGCCCCTTATTTCCCTTAGGAAACACTCCAGAAAAGTATAAAACTGCGCTGGTTGGGATGGTCTTGAGAGCGGAAAAGACTGGAATTGGAGCAAAAGTTGCACAATGGAGTTTTGCATATTATCAATAATTGCACTTCTGTCCTCGTTTTACAACGTTTTGGCGTTGCCACCTAAAGGTAATGGAGTAAGAGAAACTAACAGCGTTTTTTTTTTTCCTCGTGCCTTCAGTTTTTACTTCTCTTTAAACTTTTTCATTGTTGGCCATGTTTTGACCTCGGGCGCAAGACATGTTGGCATTACAGATACTCAGTTTGGCGACTGCTTAAGGCGCAGCACTGTTTACAACTTACTTTAATACTATATCGCCTTTTTTAGTCGGGTGTTTTCGTGCTTCAATAATAGTATTTTTTGCTGCTTTTCAGACGTGTGTCTCCTTCAAGTCGACGAGGGACCTTGCAGAGGTGAAATAGAGCGCTATCACTACAACACTATCACCCAGAAGTGCGAGATTTTCTACTATGGAGGGTGCCAAGGAAATGCCAATAACTTCAAAAGTTACCAGGAGTGCCACAAAACATGTTACAAAATCCCAAGTAAGTTCTCAATGTGATGAGGATACACTTAAGATGATGGTGACCTTTCCCACTTCTGAAAGTTCTTGAATGTATACTGAGTGTGGTATTTGATATTAAAAAAAAAATGTACCCTGAAAACTAAGACATTCATAAGTGCATTTTTTTTTTTAATTCTAGGCCTGTTTAAGTTAGTACTTATTGTGGAAAAGGTGCACCTCAGTGTGTCACATGATCTTATTCCTAACCTCAAACCATGTCATTCTTTTCACCAGAGATTCCCCAAGTCTGTAGGTTCCCTAAAGAGGAGGGACCCTGCCGTGCCCTCTTCAGCCGCTACTTCTTCAACATGACCACCATGCAGTGTGAGCACTTTTATTATGGTGGCTGCAATGGGAATTCAAATCGCTTCCAAGATCTCCCCTCTTGCATGGAGTACTGCAGTCCAAGAAAAAGTTAGTAAAAACTTATTCACCTTGATGTGTCGCCACTGAACAGCCCTGAAGGGATGCTCAGTGGCGGCACTCTGTGCATGTATGACAATAGAAAAACCAAATCAAACACTGACATAGCAGTGATGATTCGAATGATGATTAGATTCCAGGTTTGAATTACACATAACTATTTCACATGAAAAATGATTCATCAAACCTTTGTGAGAATGCAAAATAGATAAAAATATGTCAGTCATAAATAATTAAACAATCTCTGGAAAAAATGTCGTTGCACTTTAGAAAAAACAATCAAAAATGTAAGACATTTGGAATTTATTTGAAACAAATTCTTCTGATTGTTCTCTGATCCAAAAACTATGATCGTCAGGCTCATTGCATGCTTTTTGATTTATTTTACAGCTGTTCCTGTGCTCTGCCTGGATCCTCTGGACAAGGGGAAATGTTCAGCTTCCATACCAAGATATTACTACAACACAGCCAGCAAGATGTGTGAGGAGTTCATCTACTCTGGCTGTGGAGGGAGCAGCAACAACTTTGTCTCGCGGCAGAGCTGCATGGACGTGTGTGTTAAAGGTGTGTGAGTAGGGAATGTATGTGGTGAAAGTTTCCACCCAGAAGCCAGTAATTGAAGATGATGACTGTGGGAGAATAACAGTAGCAGACTTCTTAATTCAATAATTACAGTGTTTGGATTCCCACTCGGGCCCACTTGTTGGTTTGGATTTGGAGAGAATTCAGAAAAGTCAGAGGGGACTTGGGAGGAACCCAAATAATGCTTAGCTGATTTCAATATCAGGCTGAAAAAATGCTTGGCATCTGAAGAAAGCATTAGCATACACACAGGGATGATGTTCTCCAAACCATTTATGCACTGTAGCCAATCATTATTTTATAACTGAAAGGAAACCTAGGAAAATCTAACCCAGTATATAACTACAAAGTTTTATAGTTTGATTATCAACAGACAACATTTAAAATCATATACTAATCAGTTGTTATACATTTTTTGTTCCAGGAGGGAAAAAGCACACCACCCAAAGAAAAATGCGTCGCCTGAGAAGAAATAGAAATAATCGCATCACTTTCTGGCGAACATAGACGTCTGTGACTTTCTCGGGGATTCTCACCTGGACAAGGACAGAGCGGAGACTAACATTTATTAAACTGACGTTGTTTATGCCAAAAATATCAACCAGGTCGTCATTGCTGTTCATTTTACTGGAAGAGATTTTAGTGGAATATACACAAATGTCGACTGTAGTCGTCTGTAATACTGTATGAGCTAATTTCAAATGTGATTATACTGTATGTTGTTGACAAAGTTTATTACTACTGCACTAGTGTTCCAGATTCTGTATTTTTTATACTTTATGTATATAATATATCTTTTGTATGAGTAACACATTATAATGGTGAACTTTTTTGATAAAATATATGGAATTTTATGAAGTATTGTGCCATTTTTTTATACTTATACGCTGCTGTTTTCAGGAAATTACAGTTCTGTGTGGTATCTGAATAACTCAAAATCACTGAAGAGTAACGTTCAAGAGTGTCTTTATTGTTTCTACACAAGTGCAACACTACAGGAAAAAAAAAAAACAGGCTAGGCTGGTTTCTTCACTTTCTCTCAGTCACTTTCACTTTATCTCTAGGCCTCTTCCATTTTTTTTTTACTAATGCTGCTTCACTCGTCTTCCCCCCTTATCTGGTAATACTTTGCAAGCCACTCAAGCCTATCTGGTTTGCCTCAGCAAAACTGTGAATCAGGAAGGAAGCAATCACGGGGCCTCTACTGCAGCAGGTTCATTAGAACTTTGCATGTTTAGAGGAGAGGAAGCGGCAGGTTTACAAAATGTGAATCATGAGCTTCCAGCAGTGTTGTTTGATAATTATAATGAAGTAATGCCGCATTACAAACAATTATAATGGCAAACCAGCATGCATCCATGCATGAATACAATGTATGTTAATGTATTTGACACACATTTTCTCCCATGCTCAATTTTTTGAATACGATTTTGCAATGTTGTATTTTCTTTTATGACACAGTCTCAGATTTACCACATGTGAAATCAGATTTTACTGTAAGCCCGTTAAGGGAAGGAAGCTATAAATTCAAAGTATCTATATCCTGACTGTCCTAAATCTTCTCTTTGTTCCATCTCCTATAATAGAATAGTTGAGGCACTGTGTGATTTTTCAGACAATAAATATTTATGGATGATATCAAAGGATACTGCTCACCCATTGGGCTTGGCTATAAATAGCAATAAAAGGTAATACATCTGGCTAGGCCCTCTGCTATTAAGAACCAAAGCTAAATCATCTATTAGATAGCAATATGAGAGAGGATGTCATCCTAATAGTCTGTATACAGCTTCTCAAAAGCAACATAGTCTTGAAATCATCATTACCGCTTGCACTGGAACAGGTGGTTTGGGGATCTGAGATTAAGATTACTTTGACCTCCTGCCCTTTGAAGTAAACTTTTCTTCTCTATACCTTGTAAAACATACTGTTTAAGAGATGTAGAAAGCAGCAAAGCAAAAGAGGAGTCTCAAATCTCATCCAGTACAGGTCAGTGGTCATTGGTGTCTTTTCTAAAGCTGCAAAACAATGGCTGATGCACAGAAAAGTAAGCAAGATGCTCAAAACAACCTATTTGCTATTCACTCTTTTTCTATTGCAGCTGCTCAACATCTAATTCTATAATGATAACAGATATTTTATTGAGTTTGGGTTTAATTACACCTTGCATCAACATATTCTTACAGTCTGTTTTAATCACCAAACGAAGTGTTTGAGATGACACAAACTGACTCAATGGTTGACTTTTAATTACAACAAAGCTCTGTCTTGGAACATTAATGCATGGCAATATGATACTGATTACAAAAGATTTGGTGTAGTTCAGAGGGCTCCAGATGAATTGATCCTGCTTGGGTTACTTCATTAGCTGCAGTACATTAAGCAGTTTAAGCAATTTTGCGCTCATTCTCAATGGTGATTAATAGGCATTCACACTCAAACATGGTTCTCATCTAAAACAAGATTAATTCCATGTATCTTTAACCATTTGTCATACACTAATATTGTGGTTTTAAAAGTTGCCATTAAATTACTATACTCATTTCAGAGTATAAACATGTAGAATGACTGTGTTGAGAAATGGTTTTGAATTCACTGTTAAATACCAAATACTTGCTCAGAGTGTGCTAATTTATCATGTAACATGATACCAAATGAATATATCATTCTGCCAGGATGTTTCAGCCTACTGTAGGAGAGTATCTTAGACGCCCCCTGGTGGCATTTTTATATGTCTAACAACAACCAAAAGCAAACAAGTAGCAACTTTACTGCTTTCTTTTTGGGTACAATACACTATAAATTAACTTATAATGGATTTTTTTTTGCAAATCCTAAAATTAAATGAGCCGTTCTAATGACTGCATTAAAGAAACTATTAAACTGCAGATACTACACATTTTGCAGGCTCTTGTAGTTACAATACGCTTCAGAACTCCAGAGCAGCCCACACTAAACTGCTCAGGTGTTCACTCAGCAGCATTTCCTATATTGTTTTGGTTTTTTTTTTAATAAGCACTGCCTCCAGAGTGCTCTCACCTGCTTTGGCAGCATCGGAGCTACATGGTTTCCTATTTTTATTCTATGTGTTTGGCACAGAACCAATTCATCAAGATGAGAAAAACCAACCTTAAGCAGATAGAACAGTATAAAATATGACAAATGACAGTATTCACTCATGTGCTGGTGTCTCCAAAGCCAGAAACAGGAAATCCATTACATTTGTGATATTATCAACAAAGCTATCTTGTCTATAGATTAATGGGTAAATTCCCTCGCTAATATCACAGGATGTGAGCACTATGGTTTATAAATGTTGGTGTTGAACAGAAACAAGTCACATTGGGTATAAAGTCTCAATTTTATCCACTAAATCACAGCAGTATAAGTGTGTTGCCGGACTTGCTGACAGCTTTTGAGCTCTGGCGACAGGAGTAACACACTGCATGCAAATTGAAGTGATTTTTTTTATTTTTTTATTTTAAAGATACATCATTTCTGAGCTGTCAGCGCTTGGTCTGTTTAAACTGTAGACCAAACATGTCAAGAGGCTTCTGGCTTCCACGCGGCCTTCCCTGCCACGACATGGCATCAGAGTTTCCCCCGACATCCATCACACTCTGTTGGGTAGAGTGGAACACCTCTCCCCTCACACAACTAAGACTGATGACTCTGGTGATGAAAATCTTGGCTGCTTTTTTACTGTCTACCTGGCTGCCAAACTCATGTAGCTATTGTATAATTAAACATGTCAGACCACTCCATGCTACTGTTTCCGAGATACCCTCGCAGGTGCAGGTTACCAGCTGATTCCCAGACGAATGCCAACAGAAAGAGATTAATTTGTCAACGTGCAGTGTTCCTTGTGCACTTGTGTGTAGTAGAGACTTACTAACAGTCATTACACTTCCTCACCCGCACAACCCGCTCCCTCATGTAATTTCACCCACCTTTGGCTTTAACGGTGCAGTAATCGATTTTTGAGATGAATACTAATTTATACAGTTCTACGGCAGACTCTTGTTTAGGTAAATTCAGAGTGTTCTATCCTAGTGTATAAAGGTTAAAGATTATTTGAACAAAAGAGACAGAAACGGCCTGTGGAGTGGACAGCGGTCTTTACTGGTTACAATCATACTGTGCTTTTGTTGCTGGAGAGTAGAATCTCTTTTGCAGTAGATGACTCAGAGCTGTAAATAAATCTACTGCTTTCACCCTCCCGCAAATGTGCCAGACTCCTTTTTCATCAAAGTTGGGAAGATTAAAAATGATTTGAGCAGAACGAACAAATGCAGATGCCTATTTTTCCCCGAGCCAGATGATTTTTTTTCCTTTTTCCCCCACACAATTGAAAAGTGATAAAAAAATAAAATAAAATAAATAAAGATTTCAATCTGAGCTGGAGCTTCCTCTTTGCCTGTATGCTTCAATTACCACCTTCGCAGAGGTTAAAGACTTTATATTGAGCTCCCATTCAGCAGTTCTCTGCAGACTCGGCAGCTAAATACATTGGCACAATTGAATTTTCTGCTTAATAATGGCTTTTTAATATATATTACATTTAAGAAAGCTGACCCACCACATGCTCCCCAGAGGAGGGTTGAAGAGAGGAACTGCAAATACCCTGAATAAGCAGATTGTACGCCAACTATAGGTGAGGAACAATCTGTCTTTTGTGATGTTGTGTCCTGCTGCAAACTGGAAATAATTTAGTAGACTGATCGATGGACTGAGAGAGGATATAAAGTGACAGTTCTGCTTAAGATTTTGGTGATCAATAACTGTGAATATCATAACAACAGGCAGCAAGATGTCTGAACTTTAGTAGTATTATTTTGTCATTAAATGCAGACTGACATCACAAATGGGCCCTTTCACAGCAGACATTTTGACTTGTTATTGTAGGGAAAGCACCAGTGTTAGTAATAACATTAACATTAGGCTCCATTCCAGTCAAGTGTCAGAAAGACATGACAGGGTGACAGTGAGCCAACATGCACAACACCAGAACCCTGAATCTGAGCAGCTAAATGAAATTCAGCCATTGTTAAACTTATCATTTACTTTTCCCACTGTGACATGTCAAAATGTCCTCTGTGAACAAGGCTAGGCCTGTTTAGAGTGCAACAAATGTGTATTAGATTTAATCTGCACGTGTTTAGTGATGTACTATCAAAGAATCTTTACATAATTTACCGAAACATCACAACGACACAGATGAGCTTTAAGCCAGTTAAACAAAAGAACCATGTAGATTTTTTTTTTCTTTTTGAAAAGTCTATACTATGAATGTAGGAGGAGACTTACTGTTGAAATCAATCATCTGACCTCACTGCTATGACTTCATCTTCAAGCTTATGTTTGGTATGTAACAATCAAAGGGAAGGTTGTGTTGAAAGATAAGGTCAGATTTTTTCAAGTTCATCTTTATACAATACTCACATGTATTATACAGTATAAAATCTGTACAAACAAGCCTTCAACACCAAATCTGAACTTCTTTACACACTTAACCAATGTTACTGTCCAAATAAGTAGCTTTTAAAAGTGGAGATCCCTTTTCTGGTGCCTGAAAGTACTGTTGTCCAGCCAGGATTATCTTTTAACCACAAAAGCCACAGAAACAATCCTGATGCGAACATTTCCTCCAGTGTAATAACTCCTGCTGGCCATAAAATTAGGGTTACGGTTATTTAGGGTTAGGGTTATTCTCAGTCCTTTTTTTTACTGAGAATATCATTGACTCTGACTTGTGTCAGTGCATCAAGTTCATACAGAAACCTTGAAACAAAACCTAAAGAAAAGCATGCGTTTCAATCCTATTATACAGCTCCATCTTGCCTTAAGATGAGCAGCAAAGAAACATTAAAGTGATTATATCATCTGTTGAGACAAATCCTTAAAACTGCCCCATAGAAAATGAAATGAAGTCCTTGACAGCGATGGTTTTACTGGGACACGGGCAGACTTCCTGATTCACAGCTGGAAGCCAACATTAAAATCAGACATATATGAATGCCACGGACAGACACATTACCCACTCATCTGGTGACATCACCCATTCAAGTCTCAATGGTGTTACTTCCAACGGAGACACCAGAGTGGTCTGTGTTTGTAGATGGGATTTTTCTGTATAAAATCTTTGGAAATGCTTGTAATGTTTTTACTTGACATAGTTTTTGTTTCTAATTTGAAACCCAGCAATCAGTCATCATCTGTGCTTTCAGTCTCTCTTTTATCATGCATAATTGGCAGAAGCGCACACGGTGCTCTTTAACCTTTGATGATAACAATCATTCCAGCCTCATCTCTTGTTTGTAGGTTTTTCAATATCCCCGAGACAAAAATATAATAATAATTACATTCCTCCATGGCAGGATATGATGCAGAGACGGCCTATTAATTTTATACTGTGAACCGATATCGATGACACTGGCACCAAACTCACACGGCCTTTTCTCCTGCATCATTATCCTCCAGATTCACAACCCAGCAAGTCCTGCAAAACAGGCGTCTCTCCAGCTCCATTTTCCTCATTCGTCCACCTTCCATCATCACCACAACTAACCATAATGAGGGGATTCAGAGAAGAGGACTTGCTTTTTCATGGAAGTGTTCTCAAACCACAATACCATCTGCAGCATGGCTGCAAATGTGACCAATCAAAGTGGGGGTTCTGCCAAGAGGGATTTTTGATAAGACTACGGTGTTGCATGTTCAGAATGACTTGTGGATAGGGAAAAATGGTAAAAAAAATTCCTTGAAGTAGAAAGAAGAGCCAAATCTGTCACTGACAACCTAAAAATGAATTGCTTCCTTTTCCTTAGATGACAGTTTTTCGTGCTGTCCAGAAATCTGTGCAACTGGAAAGTCCCATTTTTTGTGATATATCATGATTTAGGGTTAATCTAATTAACTTAATGTGTGCATGTCAAATGTAGCTGACAAGTTGTTTTCAACGTTGGAAGATGACTAACATTCCCAAGTAGATTGTGTTTGTCCACTCCTCTCCTTCTCCCGGGTGGATGTCCTGTCTTTTCCTGCTTTCTGCTGGTTTGAAAGGCAGCACTGCTTGTTTGCAGATCTTCCTGGCTTTAGAGATGACAGTCAGTTATAATATGTTATAAATATGCAGCTACATGGCTACCACTGTGTGTATTTGTGTGTGTGTTTGTGTGTGTGTGTGTGTGTGTGTGTGTGTGTGTGTGTGTGTGTGTGTGTGTGTGTGCGTGAGATGAAGAGAGATGAGTGTTAAATTTGTGATGACGGGAATGGCAGACAAACACCTGCTTGTGTTGTAATTAAGTGTAAAGAGAAAGTTGCGGAACAAAAAGACAACAATGAGGAGACACTTCCTGTTTTTTTAAGTACTCCCTAAGGGGATTATTTCTGTTTTATACACTACAAGCTATCTAAATGCCAAGCTGGACTACCAGACATCAAATTGCCAATAAGGAAATCATCTGCTAGGTGAGTGTTCATCAAGGCATGAAGACTAAATAGGATAGACAGTCTCAAATACTCAGGAAAACCTATAAGGATGATGATTGGATATTTGACTGCATCTGCCAGCAACTCATCAGTGGTCCCCCAGAATTCAACTTGGTTTGCAGCTTTGACAAATGAATAAAAAGGCTGTTTACAACGTGATTAATTCCCATGCTTTGTCACACAGTAATGATGATGATATAGAGGGAAATGCAGCAGTATAGGCCACAATAATGAGGTGGAGCTTGATGAGTTGGAGCTCTTTTTAGCCCTGTTCTCAGTTATCAGTTAATTATTGTCACATTGAAAAATATTTTTCTGCGACGACGCCCTGTTTCCATCATGTCCGCTGCTGACTATAATGCCACTAAAAAAGTCTGCTTGTTGAAAAGAGCAGATCCTAGAGTTTAGGCTTATACGCTTAGGTTTAGGTTGGGATTTAAAGTCCCCATCCACTCAAAAATGAAATTGCTTATTGTTACTTCACTTGGATGTTTGAGCTTCACTGTGCAGAGTGATGCCTGTGTAGAGTGTGACAAAAGAAGGCTGTTTTCACATTCATCTGCTGAAAATGGAAAGTTTCTCTGAGCTCACCACCACTGTCCAATATGCAATGTGCTGTACACAAGTGGAAACTTGAAGCCTCCACTGCACATACAGCACAGTGAGAATGGACTTTTCAGTGAAGCAGGAGGAATCTTGTGTCCAGTAGTACCTTTGAAATGAAAAATATTTGCAAATTTTTCAATAAAGGAGAAGAAATAGATATAATTTTAAGATTTTTTTTTAACAGTCGAAAAAAAAAACCCATTTGATTACCATTCATGTGTCTTAAAACAGGTGGATGGGATCTCATAGGTCGTTTGCAGACAGTCCTGATAGTGTGACTTTTGGACTATAATGTGTGAGGGATTGATTTCAGAAGCATAGTGATTAGATATTCAGTTTGATAATCAACTAATTTATTAACTGATAATATGAGCTTTGACTAATCCTGTGTAAAAAAAAATAGCCTATATTTGATGACAAGAGATTTATAAATTAAAATAAATACATAATCCAATTCACTTTTCTACATCTCTTTAAATCCTCACCTGCAAGGAGATAAAGGAGATGCTATCTATTGCTGCACACAGTATATCACGTCAACAAGGTCATTTTAAAGTCACTTCTGAGCATCCCACATATATTGTGGCGTTATGATTTTCTGGTAATGGGGTTTATTTTAGCACCGGTGTCCAGAGGAGTGTCCAAACCGATACCCTATGGAGAAGTTGCTTCTCCTCTCCTCCGCTGTGTGTGTCTTTAACGCACAGCCAGAGATAAGGCGAGGAGGAGCTCCACCACACGCTCGTCCGCGTAAACGGGAGGCTGTTTAGACGCACTTGGATTACCGGGCAGTCAACTGTCACCTCTCATAACTGCTACAGACCGGCGCCCTGCCCCGCGCTCCTCCGCCGCGCGCCATCGCCGGTCATTAATTCATCTCATAAAAAAGGTAGACACCTGGGCAAAGCCGCGGCAGTAGTAGCATTTGATTGATTTTTATTGTGTTTTTTCATCACCCTGGATGAGAAAAAAAAGTTTTTTTTATTGACTCTGCGTTAAATAGGAGCGCAGAAACTGGGAGTCAGCCTCGGAGGAAGGACAACACCGGGGCTTCTCTGAACCTCCTCAGCATCTGTTTCTTTCACTTGGGCTGCGATTTCTAAAATCTGTTGAAGTAAGGTAAGCCACTGGCTGAGGTTTTCTTTTAGGGTATTAACTTCTTTAAGTCACTGATGGAAAAGGTGTATAGATTATTCAGGTAATGCGATGATATTTTCAGTTTGTCATTCAGTTTAAAGCCTAATTTACCTTATTTTATGTCACATATTCTACACCTATGAAAGAGAATCCGCGGCTTTTTGCATGAGATGACGCTATGTGAATTGGATTTTCATTTTTCCTGCGCTGTAATCGGATTATTATTATATGGTGTGTTGAAGGGGCGTTTAAATCTAAACACCAGTTTAGTTTAAGATCATTTTAAGCAAAGGAAAAATTCAGAGAATGCAGAATGTGACTCATCCTAGTCTCATGTTGTGCTGGATGATGCTCTATATCTGCCACAAGTAAAACTCAAGTAAAGGCTGAACAGAGTCCTCATTAGATTTAATTGTGTAATGAGTGCATGGATTACACACACAGCAGTGAAATCAATCTTTTTGGAGTTCCTCTTGAAGGAATCCTGGGTATTGCAATAACCCGCTGGGTATTTAACACAAGTTAATGCTCAGTAATGCCACAGTCAACTTCTGCAGATTGAATACTCCCCTGTGAATCAATCTAAATTTAAAGAAGGATTTTCAATAGTTGAGTACAAACTGTGCAGATAAGACAGCGACGTGTCCTCCTCTTTGCATCCAACGACTCTCGAAGAAGTGTGTTACAGAAAAATCCCTTTAATGCCACACAGACATACATGCACCCTCGCTTCACACAGACACACGCGTGCTTGTGTTGTATTTTTTTTATAGGCTCCTGCTTCTCTTCAGAGGAATTAACAGAACAAAAATGGAGAGATGTCTGGTATGTTCCCAGCAATAAACATCATTTTACAAGCTAATAAACACAAAATAGGACACACACACATAAACACTCATGCTAATGCACAAAAGTAGACAAAGATTAAAGGTCAATGCATGTGATCTTTCTGCTCTTGCCATATTAATCACAATGCCACACTTAAAGTGCACCACGTCTGTGTAGAAGGTGAGCCTGGACTGCCTTTTGCTTTGCTCTCAGAAAGAACTGTTGACTTTGCATGAGTTATATTTTCATGAGCCAAATCCACCCAGGACTTCTTCTTCTCTTCTCCGTGAGAATTTTGGACACCGCCTTTAAACCACCCTCATGCATTCACTCTCATATTGATTATATTAGCAAATTCATGGAAGGGGAAAATAAGCATTCCTTCATGGACCCACCGGCCCACAAGCCGGAAACAAAATCAGCCAAAATCATCGCTGAACGTAGCCCGCCGCAGTTCAGTCTCCAGTAGTAGAGCAGAAAACAGAGCAGAAACTGAAGTGCTTGCCTCAAAGATGTCTGCGGCTAAATTGAGATTTTTCTTTTGGGGATTCCTTCGTATTTACGTAACCGTGTTCAGAGTAATGGCTTGTGTCATCTGGGGTTTTATTAGAGGCAATGGTGAAGTGGCTTCAGTGAGCCGATACGTCTGTGAGCAACGAGACTGATAGTGTGCAACACAGAAGAAGACAAGAATAGCAACAGACACACAGTCAGGCTGTCAAAGAAAGAGAGAGAGAGAGACAGAGACAGAGAGAGAATAAGAGAGAGAGAGACAGCACGGAATGAGAAAGACAGCAGTGAAGAGATACATGCAGAAAGGCAGGCTGAGATATGTGCAGCGCCCTGCAGTGCATTGGGCTGGGTTGGCGACGTGTCTGACTGCTTTCTGGGTCTCAAAGATAAGTTCGTCATTCATCATCCCACACGCTGTCTGTCGGTCTGCCTGTCTGTCTGGTTGGAGACTGGTGAGCGAGCAAGCGGCAAATTTGCTCCCTGTTTGAAGGGACAGGAGTGAAGCATCTAAGAGAGAGAGAGAGAGACAGAGAAAGAAGTCTGCAAGAAAAGATGAAAAATGACAGGCAAATAAGGAAAGGCCTTTAGAGGGGCATTGTACCTTGAATTCAAAAAATGTGTCAACTGTGTGTTAGATTTCAGTGGTCTCTGAATTGTTGAGGAATGATGAGGCTTTTATACCCAAATAAAAGAGGTGGATGAATGGGGAAGTTATGTAGCTTCTTTGTGCTTTTGTACCTTATTTGGGGTTTTGGACAGCAATACTCCTGTAATTCTGTGGCGCTTAGGCCAACTGCAGTGGGAATACACCATACGATGCAAATGCAAATACACTCTTGCGTGCACGGCCGTACATACACAAATACATACACAGCTTCTCACCAGCTGTCTCCTCCCCTGTCTTACACACACACACACACACACACACACACACACACACACACACACACACACACACAGACTCATGTAATTGAGACCCATCACTCAGGGAAGGGCAGCAGACCATCCACTGCCTGTTGTTATTCCTCAATATTAATCAAGCTAATGCGCCATGTTTTATTCATACGCACATGCAATGGCCCTAAACGTCACTCTGTCTGGGCATTGTAATCGTCATATTCATGAACAAGACAATGCTCAATTTACTCCTTAAGACTAACAGTGATAGTTATCTTGCTGCGCAGTACACTCTTGGCAGAACAAATCAGGGGCATCAAGCATCAAGAATCCTGCAAATAAACAGGAATCCGGTCCAGTGATGTCATTATGGAAAGGCCCATGTTGTCTTAAGCCAGTTGGACGATTTGGACAATTTTGCTGTCACGCAATTAACTACTTACACTGGCTGTTTTGCAAACCTTGAAAGAGTAAGCCAGGTTAAATGTTCTGAGAAACTGCATAATTTGGACTAACAGAGAAATGTGACACATTGAGGGTTGGAGTTCCAGTGCTAGCAAGCCATACATCAGGCTACGACAGATCCAAGGGTGTGGTTTAACCTTTTCTATTACATAATAAATAGGACTGTGTTGTCGGAGCCAGAGGTCAGGATTTACTTCTTCATTTCATGCTACCATACAACAGCGCACAGCTGGGTCTGTGTAAAATGATAAAGACATTTAAAGAACAGCAAGAGACACTAAAGTTGACTTAGCTGAAACTATTGAGCAAGCTGGAATGGTTATAGGATGTGATTAAAGTTAAGTGTTGCAATATGTGCAGCGCAGCTGTACCCATTCTGTCCATCTTTCATGTTACTCCGCTCTCAGTTCTCTGTATGAGTCAGATATGAACTTTATTCAGGCAAATGCTCCTATTCATGATTTTCCATGAAGACAAGAGGGATCTGCTGTCATAAAATTTAATTTCACAGTCATCTGTTGCAGTTATCTCCGCCCCGTTAAGCTGTTTACCAAGTGCAGGTGGCTGGATGAGCGGTTTTAGAGAAGCAGAACCTTGCAATATTTGCATGTGATTTCTGCTTCAACTGGGTGAAGACTTAAGGAACTTAAGCCACATTACATTTGTGAAACACAAAAGATCTCTATTTCAATTTAGTTATTACTTTAATACGAATAGAACCATCCATTTTATGCAATGATACATCTCACTATTGTAAATAATTCTGTATCTTCAGCACTGCATATAGTGAACAGCTACAGTAGTATCAATAGGTGGTGCTAGAATAGAGTGAATGACTGATGACTCAGTAA
This sequence comes from Thunnus thynnus, assembly GCF_963924715.1. Classification (NCBI taxonomy): domain Eukaryota; kingdom Metazoa; phylum Chordata; class Actinopteri; order Scombriformes; family Scombridae; genus Thunnus; species Thunnus thynnus. Next base: position 19,644,224 of record NC_089531.1, on the reverse strand, counting down.
ACAGGGATCTATACAACAGAGGTGGCATGAGAAGTGTGTGAGTGTGTGTGTGTGTGTGGGTGTGTGTGTTTGTAAGTAAGACAGCGATACAGAGAGATCCATTTCTGATGGTTCAACATTTTCATATAAATGTCTTTGTGCCTCCTCTGGTGTCTGATGTCTTTCCCTCCTCCTTCAATTTGCAGGACCGCTACTTAATACGCACAGCTGCACAGCTAATGGCAAAACGTGCTCCCTGACTTCCTTGATTAATCGAATGTTCCCTATCAGAAATCATGATGATCTATCAGCAAAGATCATGAACATGCAGTTCCACATGACCTTTCTATTATTATTATTTTTAAAATCTCATCTCACAAATGTACCTTAAGGTCATAAAAAAACAAACACGGGTTTTCAAACAGAAAAGCAAATTTTCAAAATTCCTTACCTGGGCTACTATAACTTAACAGACAGCTTTTTTAAATGGTAAGGTAACTCATTATCTAATCACTGTTAGTCTGTGAGAAGGACTGATTAAAGCCTGCTTACAGCTGTTAAATTGGGCATTTAATGCAATTCAATTCTCCAGAATGGCTTCTACATTTCCACCAAGCTAAGAAAGCCGTTAACCCCCTTTAGTATCCAAAATCTTCTATTTATGCTGTCTTCAACAAGTAACTCCTCACGAACAACAATTAACAATTACCCTGCTAAATGTTTACTTCAGATAGCATACTCATTTAAGGGCTTTTGTGCCTCTGGATGTTGTGGAGCGCTTTGTAACTGTGTGTTTTAAAAAGTGCTATATAAATAAAAGCTTACTCACTTACTTACTTACTTACTATTAAAAACCAAGCATAAAGCTTTCATTGAGTGCAGGGTTGCATCATAGTAGCAGCCACATGCCAATGCGAGTCCCCTTGGATTCGATCAAAATGTCTCATACGTGTGATCAATATGCTGTCGTAAAACAAATTCTGATGCAGCCTTTTAAAGCCAACTTTCTGCAGACGCATCTCTTTCCTTTTGGATGTCTTTGACAGTAAATGGAATAAACAGGTCTGGATAAAGGATCCAATTAGCATGCTAATGTCCATGCATTTCTATTTTCTGCTGTCAGTGTAACAAGAAGTGACATACACTTGTCTCATTTTTTCCCCTTTGATCTTGCTGGTATTTGCTGCTCATTCTCTTAGATTCTGTTGTTGTTATTTTTTTAAATTTTCATTTTTTCAGTCTTTTTTATTTTCTTCAATTCACGTGCTACCATTTTTTTATTCACGTGTACCTCCAAACTACCTCATTTCATCTCCCTAGTGTCTTAACCTCATGCTCCTCCTGTCTCATTTCATCGTTCTTTTTCCCCTTTTTTGTGTTCATCAGGGGCCAGACTGAAACACACTGGTCTGCCTCCTCTTATTGGATTTCATTTTCTGTCTCTGGCTCTGTTCACACCTGGCATTAAAATGCGTCTTGGGTGATCTGATCACAAGTGGACAGCTCAAAGTACAGGTGTGAACGCACCCAAGATGAGGAGACATTGAGATCCGATAGCTCAGTCCACATTCAGACATTGTCTGGGCCACATATGGGCACATTCTTTTAGCAGTGTGTACACAAATGTGTCCTGGGCCACACTGAAGGACCGCCTACTCAACTGACGTCCTCTGCATAAGTGGCCAAGCAAGCAAGCGCCAATGCAGTCATATTAAAGTGCAAAACAACAACGGGGCTGTTGACCAGAGCAGAGAGTATGAAGTTAGCAGTACAGCTGTGAATGTAGCAGTGCAATATGTGGACAGTTTAGGCTATTTGTCAGTGAATAAATGCAGCAACTCTTCAAGACCCAAGCCAGGTTCCCGTGCCTTGCTTGCTGATGGTTAAAGTGAAGGGGGTTAGCCCTGAAGTAAGCAACAATGGGTTAGCCTAACCTGACTAGGCTCACTTAAGGTGCACTGACCTTTAAGGTGGACCAGCTATTCTCATTTTAGTGACAATCTCAGCTGCTCCTAAACAGAGAATGGAAAAATGTCTGTCTGCTGAGTCTCTCCCAAGTTTTGCTCTCCTCTGCACCACATTTGGTCTTTGCAAACGGATGTACGTGCTTATTTACATATAGAGCGGGGAAGTGAGATCCGATCACGAGTGGTCACTTGAGACACATCTGGAGACTCGTTCTAATGCCAGGTGTGAACTGACGTATTTACAGCTGTCCACTTGTAATTGGATCACACAAGATGCATGTTAATGCCAGGTGTGAACGGAACCTCTGTCCGTCTTCTCCCCTCTTCAGCTCAGTCCTCTGTTGCTGCTCTGTCATTTCACTCTTTGTCCTTCTCAGTTAATTGCTTTCTCAGTCTCCCCTGTCTTTTTCCCCATCTCTCTATTCTTTCCATCCTCCTTCTTTTCTCTAAATCTTTACATCTTCTCCCTCCACTGTTTGGATGGAAAACACTTCCTGGGGGTTTTCTGTGCCAACCCCTGATAGCTCTCTGTCGCTTGAGGAGACATGCAATCAGAGTGCACGTAACTTAGGATCACTGACACAAATGGTGGACTTTATGGTTTCTCTTGACAATATCAGTTTAAAGAGTTAAATTGGCTCTCTTTTTTCAGTGTTTAAAGTGGCTCAAAATTGGAGGTGGTAAAGTTTAGTGCAAGAAAAAAAAAAGGATTCAACCTCTCAGAATGTCCTCAATCTCCATTACAATAAGCTTCTCTGCCTTTTTGTTTGTGTTCACCTCAGATCTTACTTGCTGTTTACCAGCCAGGTGTCCTGATTATCGCTCCAGATATGCTTGTCCTTTTTCTCATAAACACTGACATTTAGAGTGACGCAGTGGAATATTTTTGGCTCCAGTTCCCCAGGATTTGACGCTCTCGCACACCACTGATGCATCTGTCTGCATACATGCCTGCAATCTGTCAAGACATGACATAGATGGTGATCTTTTTATTGATGAGAATTTGCGCTTTTCATCACAGAGAAGCCATCGCATGTCAAAGGAAGCATGAAAAGGTCACTCAAGGAATAGTTCGACATTTTGGGAAATTATTTGTGAGATGATGAGGTCGATGTCGTTACCATGCTCATAAGCTTCGGTAAATATGTAGCTTAGCTTAGCATAAAGACTGGAAACAGGGGGAACAGCTAGCCTGGATTTGTCCAAGAGTAACAAAATCCTCCAACTAGCATCTCTAAAGCTATTTCTTGGCCAGGAGCAGTTACCAGGCTCCAGGAAGTTACTACTCCAACCAAGAAGTAGTCTAGCACATAACCCCTTGTTAAATAGCAAACTGTTGTTTTACACTTGAGAACTTGAGAGGTAGGTTGATTTTGTTACCTTTGGACAAAGCCAGGCTAGCTGTTTCCTGATGTTTCCAATCTCTGTGCTAAACTAAGCTAACCGGCTCTGGTTGAATGCAGCCACTTATTTAGCGTACAGACATGAAAGTGGTATTGATCTTCAAACACATGACAATGAATGATTCAGGAATCGTTTTGAGGCCCAAAGAAATATCGCAGGAGGAGCATTAGAGAGACATCAAGCTGTTCTAAAGGTCCCCTGCTGTTCAACATTGAAGTCTCACTCTCAGGGGGCCTGAAAGCAAAGCCCTGCGTGGTTGGCTGTAATTAATGTAGCTTACTTTTTCCCTCCAAGGGCAGCTCTGTATGCTGTGAGACATTGGTAATTCTGACTTATTACAATATCCCTGGACTACCAGACTGCTTATTGATTTCCTTTGCCATTCAGCTCTTTTTCATCCTCATTTTAGCTCGCACTTCAAGTCTCTCTATGACTCACGGGGTCGGCTGTAATGCCAGGTGTAATCACTCTCTATTAAGGTTTCTGTGATTGATTGGTGGCACACAGGGAAAGCCGTTAGCTGACTTTTGAGGTTGTGGCCAATGATTTTCTCCTCTTTCGAAAACATTCAGTATTTTTTTGTCAGTTGGTCTCTGTGTTAGGCAATGTTCTCTGGAAATTTGGATGTGACCCTGATGCTTTTCAAAAAGCTGAGTGATGTTACTGTTTATTTCCATCAAAAAATGGGAAAATTCACACACTCATAACTCCACTACATTTATTTCAACAAATGAAGAATGGCATTTTGTCGAAATTTCATTTGTTCAAATAAATGCATCAGTTATGAGTGTGCTGCTTTTTCATTTTTTTGATGTCTGCCTCAAAGCATCTCACTAGAATAGGTGCATTTTCCCTTGGTTTTTTATTTCCATGCCAAGTGGTGTTTGCACAAACATAGAAGTCGGTGCAACCTTTAATCGCTGCCTTTTTTCAGCCTTAGCAATGATGTCAATGATCTTGGTTATTATTATCCACTGGTGTCCTTTCCTTCATCTTAATCTACACTATACTGGATTCTTGCTAAATGTTAAAACAATTTCCAAGCTGGTGTCAGATATCTCCCACTGTTTATCATAAAGAACCTTTGTTGCATGGCAAACGTGCCCTTGTCTCATACAGTAGCAGCAGAAGAAGTAGAGAGGTCCAGGCTGAGCCTTTTTGCGGGTCTGAGAGGGCTTCAGAGGCTTCAGAATGAGGCTTCGGGGGCTTGTTGTGCAAAGAGTCATTTGCAGCATAACCGCTATCTTCTTCAAAAGCTCTCTGCTCTCACTTACTGCTTTACTCTTTCTCCTTTCTTGTCTTTTCCTATTGTTTCTGTTATCAATTTGTCTCTTATCACAGCTAGTTTTTATTGCAATGTCTGCTCATTTTCTCTCCCCCACTTTATTTCATTACTCTCTTTATTTTCTCTTCTCTTAATTTCAGTACATTTTTACCTTCTGGTCATATTATTAAAGGACCAGTGTGAATAATTCAGTGGCATCTAACGGTGAGGTTGCAGATTGCAACCAACTGAATACCCTTCCCCTCTCCCTCCCCTTCCAAGTGTGTAGGAGAAACTACGGTGGCTGCAAAAATTGCAAAAAATGTGAAAGGCTTGGTGTTTGGTTTGTCCATTCTGGGCTACTGTAGAAACATGGTGGTCAAACATAGCGTGTTCTGTGGAAGAGGAGCCACTTGCTATGTAGATATAAAGGGCTCATTCTAAGGTAACAAAAAGACAACGGTTCTTGTTTTCAGGTGAATACACACTAATTAAAACATACTTAGAAATATTATATTCCATTTCTGCCATGTCTGTTCTGCTAGATGTTACTATTGTACACACTGCACCTTTAAAGGACCCTGTCGGCTACCGTACGTACTCGTGATAACAGCACCCATCTCTCAAACTCAGCATGTCTCTCTGTCTGTTTACAGCTTGTAGCCCCCAGACACTCCCTGACCCAACAGAGCGTACTAGGAACACTGTGCCCAGAAGGGAATTGTAGTTAATGCAACAAGTCCTCCAAATTAAACAAACACATAGGTTGTTTGTACCATACACTCCAGAACGGCCCATAGGAGCGCTTTCTGATATGCCGCCTCTATTGGCAGTAATCGGCAGGACAACATAATTTGTGCTTTCCAAAACTGTTACAAATCACTGTCAAAATGAATAATGTTTTATGATTTGACAATGCTGTGGTTAAAGTCTGATTAGGTTTAGGCACAAAGCACACTTGGTTAGGGTTAGGGAAAGATGATGATTTGGATTAAAATGATCTAACTATAGGTTGTTTATGGCCACTGAATTTATGACCTATAGTGTCGTTTTTCTTGGGAGAACAGGCTCAGTTAATGCCTTTCGGCTGAAGTCCAGTGCAAAAATACTTCTTTAATTGCTTTCCCATAGCCCTGCAGTGCGCAGTGCTTCCTGTCCAATTGCACATGAGGCAAGTGGGAGTGAACGATAGGACAAAAGGAATATCCTAATGGGACCTGTATTGCATGCAGATATGTAGTTTTGTAAAAAAAAAAAAAAAAAAAAAAAAAAAAAAAAAAAAAAGTTTCTCATGATCTTCAGTAAATGGCTATTGATCCATTTTAGCCTATTGTGTGTCTGTACATAATGAATCATACAAGAGCCCTTGGCAAAAATTCTAACTTTAATAGAATCATAATGATTTTATCTTATTTTTTCTTGAAAGCAATATTTAAACTTTTAGTTTCAAGCAGGTGTGGGGAAAATAAACCCAAATACAAAAATCTGCAGCTTCTAGTCTGGTAAAGGCTACTGTGGCTCATTTGTCTGCATGCTGATGGATATGTTGACAGTGGTTGCCATCTTTTCTCTCATTATTTCTGCCAGTGACTGATAGAAGCAAAATTCTTTTGAAAAACTTAATGTGGAATGGAGAGCAAAGGTTGAGAGAGGAGGCCTCTGGAGAAAGGGTCCTCCCTCACAGTGATAATTGAGAGCATACTGTGGAAGAATGTGCGCACGATTTCTTTTCTGGATTTGAAAAAGTGAGGTTATCTTTAAGATATGAATTATGATCTGCAGATGGAATGGGGGAATGGAGAGTACTGTACAGTAAGTCACCTAGATGACAGCACAAGCCTGGGCTCAGCCCATCTGTCACTGTCTTTCTTTGCTCTGAACTGGATCTTAAGATCTTCAGAGGGATATTGTTCTGTCTCTGTGTTTATCATTTTATTTTGCGGTGAAACCTCAAAGTGACTTTTAAAAACGGTTAATAGTGTATAAGTTGTCAAACCTTATGAAAACTACCTCTGACTAACAGGAACATTACAATTCACGAAATGCCGTGTTATTGAGAAGATGTGTTTCAAACTAGGAATATTAAATTTGTAGCTTCATTACACTGATAATTATTTATGGTGACTTCATTTATAACCTTTAATGGTATTCATATTTGCATTCATTAATGATATTCAGTCACATTCTTTGAATATTTAATAACACCGTATTTTGCTACATTACACACTTGTGACTTTTTATAGTGCATTTTTACCCCATAGATGTGATGTATATATTTTAAAAAAATGTCTGATTTCAGTTATCTCTAATAGATGTCTTATCATATTTTGATAGAGATACATTTTTTAATACCAAAAAAGACAGTTTATAATAGTTTGAAGGATATAATTGAAGTTTTTGATGTAATGCCACTAACTATAGATTAGTTAATATCATCAACTATATATTGGATATTAAGAAAGCAGTTAAATTTAATTTGCAGTTTAAAGGACAATTAATGACAATTAAAAATGAATAACATGAACTGAACAAAAACAAATTATATAAGTCAATCAATCCATTGCATTATATTTGTGGAAATATAATTCCCTAATAATAATTGTTATTATTGTCATTGTTACAATTTTGAGTTTTAAAGCACTTTTGAATCACAGCAGGTACTCATAGTTTGTGTCATAAGATGTTATTAAAATAAATATTATGCATTAGAGACAGTTAATGCACATTCAAATTTTAAAGGTGGTATTTATACAGTGTATTACACCTTCCATAAATGTACAAAATGTGAGAAAACATGTTTTCATCTGTTGAAAAACTGCAGGCCAGACAATCAAATATGCCACTCCTTAATTGTAGGAAAAGTAGTTAAGTTATGCTCAAGCATATTTTGTTGAAATGTTAAATGTTAAACGCTGATGTACAACATGTTGTATGACATACATCAACATACAGTGATAACACAGAGTAAGCCTGGCCCCATTACGAGGAACTTGGACACAGCAAGTTTAATGTTTATCTGTCAAATGAAAATACATTGTATAAAGTTAAAATAACACAGATTGAAACTGTATATGACTGTAAAAAGAATTTAAAGATCCCCTCCAGACATGTTTTCAGACATATAAAAATAATCTTACTTTAATAATGATTTGTGTCTGATATGGTTTTTCCAAAGAAAAAAAACAAAACAAAAAAACAAACAAGCAAACGAAATCAATTACCATGAAAAAATCCATAAAATTGCTTCTTCTTCTTCTCCCTTGTTGAAAAATCCAATTCACGAATACATAAATATTTTTCATTTCAAAAGTTGAACTGCTGGATGTCTCCTACTTCACTGAAAAGTAAATTTTCAGAGTATGTGCGCTGAAAGCTTCAACTTTCCACATCACACTTGTGTAAGTTGAATACTGGCCCACGATTGGCTCCAAACTAGTAGTGATGTCACAAATCACGCTCCTAGGCACGCATGTCATGATTTAAGGTGAGCACTGAGAAACTTTCCTCCTTCACCAGATGAATGTGAAAACAGCCTTCTAGTGTCAAACTCTGCACAGTGAAGCTCAAACATCCAACTGAAGTAACAAGAAGAAAATTGCTTTTTTGACTGAAGGGAGACTTCACATGTGGTATGATTTCACTTAGTTAAATAGAGTTAATTACTGAATGGATGAATAATTAATAGTCAGTCAGTTACTCAATCAGTTTTTAAACACAGTGAAATTTCTGTACATAAAGCCGTGTGGTGGAGGCACTTCGTGTGAGCACGTCTTCATGCTGAAACTTAATTTTGATAGTGCTAATGGATCATTATGAGGCTCACTGTGATAGTAGTGGTGCTGGACATCAGGCACATCAGTGTACATCTACCCACTGATTAGTTAATAGTGGGGCAATTTGCAGTGTACTTTGCTGGCCAGGCTCTTCCTGGGCTCTAAATGGTTGCCATGAGCATGGCACAGATAATGGTAATGGTATCAGACAGAGAGGAAATGGGAGACACAGAGACTCTCTTCACCTCTGCGAATATATGTGTGAGCTTGTGTGTGTCTGCGTATGTGTATGTGTGTGTGCGCGTTCATAGGAGAGCACGTGGAGTAAAGCCAGCACACATCTCCTCTCTAGCCAAACCCACATGTGCAACAGAATACTTTCAGCAGCCACAGATAAGGACTTGTGTTGTGATAAACCGCTCTGAACTCATCGACCAAGTGAACGCACAGGCAGATCAAGCATCCAGCGAGAGAGGGCGAGCTATTAAACAGATACCCTATGTTCCAGTTTATTCAAATGGTCTTGAAAAGAAAATTCAAAGACAGAATATTGAAACTGAGTCTGGAGTAGAGAGATTATCTCATTTGAAGTTATTTTTAGAGCAGTGATGTCAAGTGAGCCCATAAGCAGACATTTTAGTTTAATTACCTTTGCATGATACTCTTCATATGCTAACCTCCATTGCATAATGAGTTTTGATGAAATACCTACGCTGCCATTTTCCAAATAGTGGTTATCTCTTTGAAGAATGATACTCTGATCGTATAGCTCTAAGTCTTTGCTTGATACTTTGCACACCAAGTATAGCACACATTGACTTTCTCTTTTTCACCACTATAGAAATCTGAAAAATCAAAGCTTTTCAAGTACTGCAGGTAACATCGTCAAAATATCATATGTGTGTGTTTCTTAATGTCTGAAGTCTTTTCTTGCTGGGGTTATTTAGTGGCAAAAATGTTTTATCAAGTTTCGTATGCCTACAACAAACACCTGTGATGAAAAGCGTGATGATAATGAGCACTTTGATAAGACTGGTAGATTGGACCCAAGTACAGAGAAGACATAACATATTAATATATAACAATATGTTAATTAGTGAGCTTTAGAGGTGCTGGATTTAGAGGTGGATGGGTCAGACTAGCTGTTTTCAGTCTTGTTCAGCTCCATATTTAACAGACAGATATGAGAGAAGTGACAATATTCTCATCTATCTCTTTGCAACCACTTGATTAGGGTAGTGAAAGATCACGATTTGTGTTAAAATGATCACTTGAAAGTCCACTAAGCCCACTTTTTGCAGGTTAGGATCTATCCTCTGAATATGGAAATATGCTGCCTTATATAGACGTCATTATAAGCGCCACTTCACAGGCTCTTTGAAAGTCGGACCATGAAAATAATAGAAGATTTGTGTCCATGTACACAAATCTATACATTAAATTTCGTGACTATTTCATGAACTGTCGTGATACTGGGCTGGGCATACTGATTAGAAACCCGCCGTTCATGATCATATCTTCCACTGAAAGTGATCCGTTAGAATGGGGGAGATGACTGTGGTAAAGTTAAGGAGCCGGCTACTTGCATATGAAATAGAGGAATTTAGTTATGGCCGCTGCTCTGAACCATAGTCAACAATCCATGCTCCGCTAAGGCCAGCTTAATGTGGTTTTACCGTAGGTGCCAGGGCATGACCAATCCCAGGGTGCAAAGGAATGACTCCCCTATTTCACATTACATTTAGCTGCAGCCAGCCGTGAGTTAGGATTGCAAATACAATGTGAAAATATTGCACTGAATAGAAAGTGAGGCCTCATCCAGCAATGGCAAATTACCTTTATAGAACTAATGAACTTTACAACAAGTAAAGTTATTCTGTGTGCTATTAGTGCATTGTGTCACTCAAAAAGTAGGAAAGACTGAGGACTGAAACAGTATATTGATATTTAGATACACTAAACTGCTCTCAACACATAGATGGCAATATGCTGTAGTGAAGAAAATGTAACAGATTTATTTGTGCAGCGGGGAAATGTGCGTCCTTGTGTAGGGGAGCTGCATCCTTTCCATCCTAAATGATGTAATTAGATCTGTTATTCAGGGACAATAAAAATTGGCTTGTGCATGTCTGTTAATGATTTGGGAACCTCATCAACATAGGCTTGGTTTCATTCTAGGCAATTCTGCTCAGGCAGCAGCACTCAGGCCTGTCATTATCTGCTGCTTCCAGTCAAGGTGGAATTTTTTTTTACTGTCTCTTCCATCATTGTTTTTGGACTTTTTGAAGTATTTTTTGTTCCATCTACCTGCCAGACGATGACGTTCTGACAAACACATTAAGTAAAAAAAATGATATCGAAATGGTTGTAATTATAGGAGGCATTAATATCAAGTTGAGCAGTTGTCCAAAGGCAGTGAAGTCATTTTGTGTGTGTGTGTGTGTGTGTGTGTACACGAGTCTCGGGTGCTGCTCTGTCTGTGCTGAACAGTATGCAAAAGAAGACTAGTTGAGAGATCTGCTCTGATCTTCAACAGATTATTATTCTGTCGCTAAAAATAACTCACCGTCTACTGTGAGAGAAAGATAGTGTGTGTGAATGATTATCTTCCTTACCTCCAGGGTTCCTAATGTTCCCAAACAGGACATCAAAGCAGCCTGACGTTATTCTGTTTTCAACAGTTTGCATCTGTTTGCTAAAGATTGTGTGTACCACGCAGGACGTAATGTGTTGTTATAGACTAATTAATCACATTAAACAGCGGTATATACTACGAGCAAAAACAGTGATAAATCATTAAATGTTTCTCTACTGAATAATATGTTTATCATTACAATGACACTTTTCTAGTTCATGTATTTCCGAGTGAGCGGTTATTTCTTCCTCTTTGTGTTCGATAATAAGACTTGACATTTCATCATGACACCTTCGTAACAGTGTTGTTTTCCCTGCATCAATATGAGCAGGATGGAGTTGGTCATTGACGACGGACGCTCATTCATTCAGCACAGAAAGAAAAGAGAAACAGTCGGCTTTGATGAGAAACGTGTTTTTGTTAAAGCTGTAGCTGTCTGTGGCGGTGACGTCACGACCTCTCCACAAATATATATTTGTTGTTTTTGTGGTATTAATTTGCCATGCTGTAGCATAAGCTTCTTCTACTGCTTAAAATGTGTTAATCCTTGAAATTTTGTTTTGCAGATAATCCAGACAGTGTAAATCAAGCCAAGTAAATGTATTTACATAGAGCTCATTTAAAAACAAGTGTTCCCCAAAGTGCTTTACAGAGAAATGTATTTATATTTTATCTGGACGTAGAATAGACCTTGAGGAGATGTTCATAGGCACCAGTCAGTGTATGCATTGCTTTAAAAACAAAAGAAAGAATCTTAAAATCATTACTAGTCCCACTGGAAAGCAGTGAAAGGAAGCCAGTACAGGGGATGTGTGAGGAGTCTTGCTGCTGCATTTTGAATGAACAGCAGGCAAGACAGGGATGAATGACTGAGTCTCACATGAAGAGAGACGTGAAGAGATAAAAGCATACAAGTCTCCAAATCTCCAAAAGTGAAAAAAGTTCATTAGTGAGCTTCATGGCGGGTTCAGTTTGGGAAGCGCCAGGAAGCGCAGCCAGTTTCCTTTCGGCAACCATGTTAACCAATTGGACCGTTCAGACCGGATGCGCTGCGGCACGGAGCTTGATTTGCAGTGATAGTTATTTTCTCTGCACGCTGAGAGCGAATCTGACAAGAAAACACACTGATATATCTATTACAAATTATATGGCTCCACTAAAAATACGTGACTAGTCTATTTTTGACTGAAACCGAAGCTGAACAGAGGAGATCGAGTTGGGCAGGAAGTCAGACACAGGAACGTCATAGAGCATCCAGTCAATTTTCAAAATGAAAGACCCTGTGCCAATGAGAGACAGAAATTCATCCATCTGCTCTGCTCTCATCTGAAAATACTGATGATGGTGTTCACTGTCCAGCCTCATATATACATACATATATATATATATATATATATATATATATATATATATATATATATATATATATATATATATATATATATATATATATATATATATATATATATATATGAGCAGACACACATGCACACACAGACACAGACACACACAGACACACACGTACACACACAAACAAGCAGATAGACAGACAGACAGACAGACAGACAGAGAGAGAGAGAAAGGTGGGAGTGGGGTGGCTATAGGCTAACCTAGGCCAATCAAATGTCAAATTGATAAGGTTATTACTTACCCATGATAAAGATCAGCTCTACATGTGATTAGAAAAGCGCAGAGGAGCAGAATCGCTTGTTGACCGGCGTGGAGAAATGCGCTCCTGGTGTGAACAGCCAGGCTCCTGCTCATGTGTGAATTGACACTTTGCGGTGCTTTGCAAAGTTTCTGCATCTGGTCTGAGCATGCTGTTAGGCTGCATTCAGACCAAATCCAGCAATCCGGCACGACGCAGAGGGCTGCGGTGGTGGGGTCGTGTTGTTTGAGGCACCGGCGAACAATGAAATATGATCTAGAAAGTCGACTTGGAGTTACAGATGAATGCATTTAAGGACTTATCACAAGCCAAAACACCAGAGGTTTGTAAAACTCACAGACAGGATTTTACAACTCTGGAAAGTTTTTATGGCACAGTGGCAACTGTTTAATCTTTTGTCGTGATAATCACAAGGTAAACAGCCGAGTTTACAACCCTGTCGGGTTGCGTTTTGGCAAAAATTGAGCCCGGTTCAACTTTTTCTTCCCCACTCCCACAGTGTAAACACACTGCCCGCATTCAAATGAATGGGAGGACTGCCATTTTTCACGCATTGCCGGATTTGGCGTGAATGCAGTCTTATAGGTACTGGTAGACAGATTTTGTTATCTTAGGACAGAGCTAGGCTAGCTGTTTCCCCCTGTTTCCAGTGTTTATGCTAAGCTAAGATAAATGGCTGTTGTTTGTAGTGTCATATTTACTGTAGACATGAGAGTATTGGTCTTCTCATCTAACTCTTTGCAAGAAAGCAAATGGACAAATGTCAAACTATTCCTTTAAATGCTCTGTGGATTTTTGCATTTGTTTATTACATGCTATTTACTAATTATTGTTGTGAAGGCACTTTTATTAATGCTATTTTGGTACATGATGTCCTCCATACTATCCAGCATAGTAAGTGATGAGAGGTGCTTCCTGAGATATGATGAGATGAAAGTGTACTATAATCTCTCTTGGGAGAGAAGACCACTTTCACTCTCTCTCTCTCTTTCAAACACACACACACATTCTGGCACCACCAACGTGTTAATGTGAGTGTTAAGTAGGTTGTAACACTTCGGCACATAATCGCGCACAGATGCAGACGGTAATAAATTTAGCAGTGCATAATTATAGATACACATATGTTGTGCCTTCACACACACACACACACACACACACACACACACACACACACACACACACACACACACACACACACACACAGATATTCGATATATTTGAATGGCTTTCTCCTCTGACAGCCATTCAAATAAAAAATTTGAATAAATGAATGGCTGTTTCCTCTGGGCACCATTCAAATAGAAATTCAAATAAATAGACCTTGATACATCTGAAGCCATTAATTTATGTATAGCTTCCTTTTTGCAAAGGCTGAGAAAATATGCTGCTGTACATTAGTGGGCTGCAGATGTGGGTCTTTTTGAATTTAGTTCTTTAAGGGTTGTGACTTGATATATTTGTATTGCACATACATTTCTGTGCAGTTGCTCTGCTGACAGCCCATTTTAAACATATGTCCTTGGCATTGTGGATTATTTGCCTGCAGGCACAGAGTGTCAACATTGTTGATATTTACAGTACAGTAGTTGTTTTGTGTGGAGGTGTTCTGTGTATTGGTTTAGGTAAATGCTTCCTCAAATTCTTGTTAATGTGTTTCCATATCTGATGAAAATTTCCATATGATTGAAAAGAGGCTACAGAGAAAACTATAGCAGTGTGTGTGTGTGCATGTGTATATGACTGTGTACATGTGTGTTTTGCAGTCTTTATTTTGCAGTCTTATTGGATCATGCAGGACTATTATGCCCTCTGAACTGGACTGAAATGACTATGCTGTGTGTCTCTGATGTGCTTTTGCTGTGGCTGCTGTGACAGAGCTATTTCTGTCAACCTTTTTTTTATTCCTCCCACCTAGTCTGATTTATCGCCGAGAATGTTTGTTCCATTCACACAGCGTACATCCCAGAGCTATTAGTTGTTCCAATAGGTGCCTATCATTTTCCATCCGAATAAGCCCTTTCTTTCTTTCTTCTTTTTGAACTGTCTTGTTTGAGTTCAAGATTGAGTAGAAGGATTAGGTTGGATCTCTGCCCTCGGGTCCTCTGATCTCATCCTCTGGGATCCATTTTCTTTTTGATTGAGATGCTTGATCCAGAGGGGCTTATCTTATATCTTTGATTTGTAGCACCTCTTCTCTGCTAATGCTTCTGCAAGCTGGTCTGCACAGCTACAGTATATACGTGTTGTCCAGTCGTCTAGATCTTTGCACCATCAGTTGCGTTTTGATCCCTTTTATCATTTAATAATGCGTTCAACGTGGCATTTTAGAGTTAAGATATAGCCTTTGATCATGTTCACGTGAAGGACTTCTAGAGGGCTCAACCTGCAAAGCGAAGTATGATTTTACAATATAATGCATGTATTATGAAGGTGGAACTATGGAAAAATTGAATTCCCAAGAATCTCCAGATGGATGAGAGACTTTTTTGGATCTACAGCCAGCAGCCAGTTAGCTTAGCTTAGCATAAAGACTGAAAACAGGAGGAAACTGGTAACCTGGCTCTCAAACTATTCTTTTAATGTTTTAGAGAATTATATTTGATTTGTATTTTTGAGTTGGCATTAATTTTGTCCACTCTGTACACTGAATCCTCACCTGGCAGAGGTCATACGGCATTCATCATCTGTCCTCTGCTTTTGGGAAATGAGACTAACAAACGTCATTGGCCGGTTGACAGATGAGATGTACACTCAGTGGAAAGTCAAGAGGAAATGAGGAGGGCGAGGAAAGGAAAGGTTGCCAGATGAAAGGACTTTGATCCCCTGAAAATACCCTCCATTCAATGACAGATGTCTGTAAGCACCTGAAGCCGTCCACGCTACATCTGAGAGGCTGAAAGTATTAAGTGACACTTAATTACTTCATGAAATAAACAAAAAACTCAGAGGGAAGATGTCAGTGTCAGGGAGAGAGTTGTTCAAATGACAGAACAAAGCCCATTTTCATAAACAGACTCCTTTGTTTATTGGTATCAGGAGGAGAAAACATTGTTCTGGGGATTATATAACAGGGTGGATACATTCAATAAACCTGACAACTCAGCGGAGTGGACTATGTATGAATTGGAAATCCTGTCATGTTTAGTGACAGTCTGAACTGCAGGTAGATTCTATTGCAAATGAGGCTCATGAGCTATGTAGCATGAAATGTGTATTAATGCGCTTTAAATATGCAGATTTATAGTGCTGTTATTAGTATTGGTTGTATGTTCTGACCCTCTCAGATTCCCATATGGTAAGTATCGAGGAAATAAACCTTGTAAATGCAACCTTGCATTATAATGAAATGAACAACTGTCCTCAAAAGTGCTTGTTGTCCGATGGTGATGTGAAAACAAAATTAAGAATACAACACTCATGGACTTTTTTAACCTGTGCGGTGTTTCTGCATGTTTAAGAGTTCCCCAGTGCCCTTCAGCACAACACTGTTCTGCTTCAGGTACAGGGAAAGATTGGCACGAAGCTACAGTAGGTCTTTAACCAAATGCCATCTCAGGAACCCTCGGGATGCAGTGATATTAGCGTGAATTAATCACCTGTATGCAAATTAGCTGAAGCTTTGAAAGCAGCAATCACACCACTGTTCTCTTTTATTAAACCAGACTGGTTGCATGGTTAACACAGTTTAACAGCTGATTACGCTATTCTGCAATGATGTTGTTCTACTGATTGGCAGTTTTGCTGCTTCTCATACAACAAAGCAGGTGATTGTATTGTAGTTTTGCTTAAGATGAACATAAGGCAGAAACACGCTTTTTTTCATTTTTTTCAGGAGAATGAATCATTTTCAACCCTGAAATAAATTGAAGGTGGAGGAACATGTGCTTAGTGGACAAACGTGACTAATCATATTTACTCAAGTACTGTATTTAAGTACAATTCTGAGATACTTTTACTTTCATGTTACTTTATACTTCTTTTACACCTCTGCTACTAAATTTCTACATTTAACTCCATTACATTTACTGTATCTGACAATTATAATTACTGGCTATGTTTCCGATCGAGGTTTTATATAAAAAAGTGAAAAAAAATTTTTTAATAAAAGCTTATAAAATGCAATCCAATGTTAAAGATTAAACCAGTGGTTCCCAGCCTTTTTTTGGCTTCTGACCCCCTAAAAGAAAAAAGCAGTGTCCACTTGTCACATTTCAGATGTCAAAGAGTTTTTAGCAGCTCCACCAAATTTCCCCTCTAAAGTCCTCAGATGGTTTCAGTTAAACTGCTTAAGGCCCAAAGAGGTACAATTACTCAGTATTTCACATAAATAAAACAAATATTAGAGAAAAGAAAACAAATTTGGTTAATTTTCTCTTCTTTCCAACCCCATTAATCATCTTATGACCTCCAATATTTATCTTGAGACCCAGGTAGTTTAGTCAAGACTAAACTACCTGACTATAAAGTAGTTAAAACTAACTCAACCTTAACCAACTACAGCAGGAAAATGCTGCTTATGTATTGATATATCAGTATTAACAATCTGATAATAATATATCACTCACATGGGACATGTTTCTCCAGAACAGGTGCTTGCACTTTGACTTTACATTTTGCCAATAACACTTATGCACTTTTACTTAAGTCATACTGGTAGCCTACTTTTGAAATATTTGAATATGTTCCCCACCACTGGATATCTTTTATTGTTATATGCACCTATAATAATTATGTTTCTTCATAAGGCAAGGGCTATTGCATCATGAAGTATAACAGAAAAATGTTGTGTGAATAAACTAAAGCTGGTCAGACAGGGTGGAGTGGTCAGTTGGTTGGTTCTGCTGTAAATTGGCCGGAGATGGATGGAGAATACTCTGGATCTTTTGGCTTTAGAGCCCTGGTGGTCCCTCCACAGACTCATACAAAGACCACCGTGACTGTAACCTTGAGAGACAGACGGAGAGGAAAAAGAAGTGGGAATATGGAGCAGCTGGACTGAAAAAATGGGTGTAGGTGTGCCAGGATATATATACGGGGCATCTAACTGAATGATTAGGGGAGTATGCTTTTGGCAATCAAGTGTGGTCCTCCCTCCAGACACCAGTAATTACCTTCTGATATCTAACTCAGTTTAAAGGAGTTATAATCACAGGCTCATAAGGAAGAACCAGAGAATTATCACCCAACTCTGCAGTTCCCCTCAGCTCTACCAAGCTACTGTATTTACACTACCATTGTGTCCATTCTCACCACTCTTGTTGCTTAATTTGCAATGCAAAAAAAGCTCTAAAAACAGACTGTATATTCTGCTTCCCCACTACCAAATGGCAGACAGATGAAGTTCTGTTGGTGAGCATAGTGGAGCATGTGTCTGCTAAATTTCCAGATATTTCCATCAGGAGTTGGTGAAGACCAAAACAGAGCTAAAAGTTGAAAGAGAGTGAAGATTGGACACACAACTATAAATGTTGCCAAAAAATGAGTTTATTGCAAGTTTAAGAAAGAGGTCTTTCTGTTTAAATTGCTTATAGATAAGATTGTGCAACCAGATTTCATGAATTCATGTAGCCAACCTTTGCCTTCTGCAGTGTCCATGAGCAAGCTAGTGAATCCCTCCTAGCTTCAACGTTGCTGCTCTTCCCCTGATCTCTGACCCACATTTTCCTCATCTGAAACATTGACAGGTTCTGGATGTAAATAATTTGTTGTAATTCATACGTGCTGCACAGTGCGGAACCAGAGATTTCGACCATACTTTATTTATGCCAGGCAAAATACAGTATACACCACCAACTCCCCTAGACAGATTGCTAAGGCTACTGTATTGCCCAATTAAGGATCATGTAGGGATGTAACAGAAATGGAAAAACATGTTCAGTTTGGGATGTTGCCTCACAGAAAAAAAAAGTTATTCTTGAGATTCATGGGCACACCTAAGGCCGTTAACCACAGTTGAGTTATTAGCTGTTGGAGTTAAAGAGTGGCTTAGGAGGCTTCAACCTGTTCCATGCAGTCATACTTAAAGTGGAGAGAAGGAAATGGTAAGATGGCTCCCATCAGTCTGCCTGGCACACACTGAATAATTCCAATTTACATATGATGTATGTTTCTAATAGTTGTAAGAGCTTCATGCCAGCCAGAAGAAAAATTAAGGGGAGGCAGCAAAGGCTAGAGCAACAACATGGGCAGTAGATTTCTGGATGAAGTCTAGACGACTCAGTGATATCCACTCAGAATCTTATTGCACTACTATCCATGTTTCCCTCCTTAATCCCCCTTGCAATCCCTGTCTCTCCCCTGTCTGCCCTTCAGTTTCTTTCTGGTCTCAGAGAGGAAGTGTGTGGGATGTCATGGCGTTAGAGATCAGGTATTAAACTGTTTACTCAGAGCCAGGGAGAGTCCTCTTATTACAGGAGGCTTGTTTTGAGCAGCTGGAACACTACAGCACACAATGCTCTCTTGCTTCATCGCCTCTAACCATATTCCTGCCACTACGCCAATGAATGACAGGCAGGATTTGAGAAAGGTGCTTGAGCTTAAATGCTGGAGGGCAATGTAGCTCCTTTAGAGTGAGTTACAGCAATAAATGTATCCTCAAGGGCAGACAACAGAGCTTTTAATAAATGTGAGGGAGCTGGTGACCTCCATTGCGACTTAAAATGAAAATCAATGTTAGGCACTTATTGGAGGAACATTTTTAAATGGAAAAGCTTAAAAATGCATAACATGTAACAAGGAAGATAGTGTTTGCAGTTGAATACAATGTCCCTCAGAAGACGAATCACCTAATGCTGGAGGAGATAACTGTCCAATCAATCCAGATTATGAAGGCTTTGTGAATTCAGATGAATCTTAATTTGTTCACTTGTCATGATGATGAGTTTCCTTGTCATAATCTGTTTGGTCACTGGTCAACCATCCTCACATTCTTGAGCTGTTTCGGATGCTAGATAGTAAATCAGGCCTTCAATCTTTGTCCTCACCAGGGCCACAATTTTAATGTTTGCTTACTGTAAAATTCAATCAATTGTCAAAGCAAGCAAACAGCCAAAGGAGTAAATCTACATCCAGAAGAGGTCACTGTTGCAATTATTTTGTTTTATAAAGAAAATCTGCATAGATTTCATGAATTTCCAATTATTTTGTATTATATCAAATGCATTAGCTAAACACTAACACTCAGTGATGATTTCTTTTGTTTCAGAGTTGAGGCGTTGCTAATAATTGACTGAGGTCTAAAGAGTTCAGACTGAAACGCACTAGCAACTCAGCGCCCAGTAAAGGAAAAGATGCATAATAAATAATCTAAAATGATCTAAATGACCTAAATTCATTATTTTCCACACTCCTCGTATTAAACTGTTGCTACCAGCATACACAGAAAGCCAACTTGTTTGATCCTTCAGAGTCCAGATTTTTTAGACTGAATAGATCCTAACAGCTGACCAAAGCTGTCCCATTTTTAAAGGCACCGCCAAGTAAGTCCAAGAAATGCAGCCTTCATTTGCTTGATGAGGACACTGTGTGAGGCTAGTCCATATGTGGAGGAGGGGCAGGTTCAGCTGAACCTCCAGATCCTCACAGCCTTTTCTGTCTGGCGTACACCACCACAGTCCTATTGACGATGTGTTCAAACACTACTGATTATATAATGGATAGTTTTTTGAATATTTTTGTCATCTAAGGCATGCTCTGCAATTGTTGATATTTAGGTTTGATCTCTTTTTCTGTAGTTTTGGTCAAGTTTACATCCCTTGCTGCTACCGCTGTGAGTGACAAAAGCATGATGTTTCAACCATTCATTCATTACTTTTATCTATCTGTTTTGACTTCTCTGCTCACTTGCAAACTAGATTTCAAGTACTCTCATTAACAGCTTTAGGTTGTAGGATGTTACAACTTAACTTAGGCTGGTTTGAGGTGCGTTCTGTGCAGTCAGCCCATCATAGCTGGTAGTTTATTGGTTATTGTTACACTAAATATAATGAGTCAGCCTCACACTAATTTATTTTCCTCCAAACACAATCATTCACAAAGCACCACTCTTTGGGAGGGCAGTACACCCAGATAAATTAAAGGTCCATTAATGTTTCCATTTGAAAATTAACATGTCAGATTTACTGCTCGTTAAACTTTAATTTTTAGCTTTATGTTTTCACCAGTACCAGCATCTCTCCATCCTACACTGGAGGCCTTTTAAACTTCCAGATGTTTTATTTTGCAGTAAAATCCCCCACTGAAAGATCATTCCCATTTATTTAAACTGTAAACAATATGAAGCTAGTGCATTCCTTCTTTGATCTTCTACTATACTGCTTTTCTTCAAGTATTTTATGTATTTTAGTCAGTTTATGTCTTGTCTGGTAGCATTGTTACACCCTGCAAAACAGGGAATGGGACACAGACATAGACAGATTAGTTGATAATATGATGTAAGGGAACCTGTTTAATCTTTAAAGGATGTCCTTGCTGGTGAATTTGTTGGATCTGCCCAGAGATTCATAGAAAAAGCCTTGGAAATGTAGCTGGACAAGGGAGAAAGAGGTGACTGGAGCAGGAAAGAGAGCAGAGCTTTGAAAAGGGGGGATGGGGGTCATGGACAAGTAAGGAGAGGGGGAGTCAGAGTGAAGACAGGAGAGGGGTGGATGAGAGAGAGATAGAGAAACGAGTTGAGAGGGGAAATAGATTAAAGGAGCAGAAGATATATGGAAGTGAAAAAAGGCCAGAGAGGAAATGAGAATGCAGAGAAAAGTGGGATTTGGGTGAGGGGGAGGTAAATGCATGATGTAAGCTTGTTCTTTTTACCTTAATTGGAGAGAATAGCATTCAATATATTTTTAGATGGGTGATAAAGCCAAAAAACATGAACATGTCAAGTTACAAAGCTTTCACCGCTTTCATCGCTTTCATGTTTACCTGTTTCACCTCAACACTAGCTTGACTCAAACACAGAAATATGCTCGCTGAAAAGAGACACAGAGCAGGGTGCTAATATTGGACAGATCATTCCACATGAGCTTAGAGTAGTAAGAATACTTCTTTGACAGGATGGCTCAGCAAGTGCCAATCCACCAGTTTCAGAGAGGGGGCCAGTGTCTCTGCTGGACACTTTGCTTGGCTCAGATTCAGATGAGTACAGCAACAGTGAGGAAGACAATGGACATGTTCAAGATGATGATACTAACAGTGAAAGGTTGAGGAATGAGGTACTGATATACTTTGGAGCACTACCTATCCCAAAGGATGAGAAACCACTCAAATGGTGGAAGGAAAATGAAGCAAGGTTTCCCACCTTGGCAAAGACATACTTGTCTGTCCCTGTAACATCAACAACGCATCAACGCATCATCAACCCAATCCGGACGCCTCTTCTGAGCTGCAGGGAACATCGTGACTAAAAAAAGAGCAAGCCTGACTGCAGAGCATGTAGACATGCTTACATTCCTCCACTGTAATGCTAATTGAACTCTTGCTGTTGAGAGAAGTTCAATATTGAGATCAGTGCTGATTTTTTGTTAGCCCTAAAATCTCATTTAGACTATTTATTTTAGGCTGAATTTATGTCGGACTGGTGGACATTTGTATTACTGAGAGATGCCTTTTACTTCTTGGCACTTTATTTTTGTATGTGGGGAAATTTATATTTGGATAATAAGTATTTTTATGAGAAAATGTTTGAAGTAATGGTTATTATTTATTGGTAAGTTAATCAAAGGATTAATCAACTAACCAGAAAATAATTGATAGAATAATCCAAACAAATATTTGTTAGATTAATTGACTAATTGAAAAATTAAATTAAATTAAATTAAATTAAAAAAATAATCATTAGTTGCAGCCTAAAGCACATTACCTCCAAACTACTTTTACTGGACAAATTTTTCCAAAGCATACTATAAGTTTTGAGATTGATTGCCAACTTTCCAGGCAGCCATGGATTCCATTTATTGAAGTATTGTTTGAAAATCAACTTGCAGATACTTGGAACGTTTTTGTGATACATGATCCATCACAAGGAAAATATGCTTTTTTGTCAAACTTATATTATTGTCACATGTTGATGCAGTTGAGTGCAGGAAATATATGGAAAAATCTCTCTTGATGGCACATCAGGGCGCTCTGACTTCTCAAAAAATCTGCAGAAACTTGACAAGCTGTTAAATCAAACAATAAGCAAGCTAATAACTAATAAACAAACATTTATTTATAAGCAACCTGGTCTCAGATGCTGGAGTGTATTTTAATGCACGATCAAGGAAGAGTTTTAAAAACTGTCCTTAATTGTTTGAAACTGCACACAATGATGATGCATGATAATTAATGAAAGATAAAGGCAGTAAAGTATATGCAACTTAAGGCGTGGATATGACAATATATAAGCAGTACAATACAGTTATGTTGGATTTTTTTTAATGATTTTTGCATTTGATTATGTACCTTTATTTACTAAATTAGGCAGAAAAAGACATTCCTGTCTTACTGTATTTGGTTTACCAGAAAATGTCAATTGATATAGTCATTTAAAATTACATATAAAGAATCGTTTATACGTATCACTCACTTCATTGACACATAATTGATATTTGTTGATATGTCTCTGTGTCGCTTCTCTGCTCTGCTTTGCTGTCTCTGTGTCTATGTGTCTGTGGAGCTTTGGTTGAGTGGTCAGCGCAGTTGTCTGTGTTCTTGGAGACCAGGGTTTGAGACTCAGTGTAGGAACCATTATGTTGTTACAATACTTTACTGAAGAACATATTTTTTTAATACTTTAATATCCTTGATTGTTACACCTATTTCCATTTTTATTCAAATACAAATACAAATAATTTTGCTGCCTCAACAAATACAGATACAAATACAAATACTGGGTTCTTTGCACATCCACAGCTTGGAGATCAATGTAGCTTGTAGATCAGTACAAATATTTAGCTCTTTAGACATGACTTATATGACATCCTTGTGTAACGTTCACAATCTGTCCATTCGTCAAACTAATCCGACTGAGCTCGCATTGTAATCCAGCTCATTTGTCACGGCCCGAGAATGGAACGCCAAATCACGTCCGTGTGTCTGCTCCCTTCAGACTGAGTGATGGGGTCTGAGATGGTGAAAGGTCAGGAAAGGCAAATCTAGCTACTGCATCCTCCATCGCTGATGTGATGTCAGCGCAAATCTGTGTTGTCAACGTGCCTGTGACCGCTCACTGCAGGTAAAAGATAAAAGAGATGGGTGGCCTTGTATGCCGCTGTCAGAGTGATGTAACAATGACAGAAAGAGAGGGGGGAGGAAGGAAATGATGGGAGAGACAGACAGAAGAGAAAGGAGGAGAGGGAGAAAACTAGGGCAGAAAAGGAGGGGAGAGAAAACACATAAATATTGATAATAATAAAAATCAGGAAAGTTTAATTAAATTTTCATAAAATAATTTTGGAAGCAACAAAAGAATGCCTGAGGCCACAATATGACTGCTGCTGCTAAAAGAACAATTCCCCAAAAAATCACATCTTACGTTTTATGCATGAACAAGTATCTGAATTTATTTTGTGTCAGACTTGAATTTCAAAAGGATTTGTCAATGGGGTTGACAGTCACAGAATGATAATCGAAGACAATAGAGATCATGCAGACAGATGATTTTATACAAAAAGATATGGTAGATTTGAAACTCAGCCACTCATTCATTGTGTACCTTTGTAAAGTTCAGAACTCCAGGGTAAAAAAAGAAACTGCTTTTCAAACTAAACCAATGTCTGTTCAGTGCATGGGGAGTAATTTTCAAGCCTTTCTTAGTCAGTACTTTTCACCACGCAGGAATGAATGTGTCACAGGATTTTCAGAGTGGTTTTGAATCCAAAGTAGTAATTCATGTTACAGGAGCTGATTCTTAGAAATCCCCCTTTTCACTGATTGACCTTTCACTTGGCCGACAGTAGCTTACCTTTAATACTAAGCAACATTCCTGGAGAGGATCAAGTACTGTATTTGTACATGTGCTCATCCTGTTTGAGTGCTTTCCTTTGTCTTCTCTGTGGGGGTTTCTGTCTTTTTAATGAGCAACACATGCTTCACGCCTTACTGTTCATATCATATTGGACTTAATGGCCCACAAAACGCTCTGGGGTCTATGTTTAGAGACGTATGTCAAGCTAATGGGTAAGGCAGAAAGACGTATAGTTGTAGAAATAACTCCCAACTCCCCCCACTGAAAGTCAAATATGTGAAAAGTGCTGTTGGAAAATTAATTATTGATGTACTGAGAGTGAGTTATAATGTAATAATGTTCCAGAGATGATGTCTCAAACAATTCCAACCACTACAGAGTGATGGTGGGATATGTTTCTTCATTCACTGTGAACAGAATAGTGATGCAACCTGTGAGAGTCTTGACGACTACAACCTGCAAGGAGAGGATCATATGAACAACTGAAAGAGTTGACGGCTAGTTTTTGATATGTTTTCTAGCTTGTCTAGTTGTACTGTACATAAGGTAAACCGTGATCAAGAACAAAACCATGAAGAAGAACAAAACGCAACTGTCAGCAAAGAGAAAAACACAGTAAAACTGAGGTAAAACCAACCTGCCGTATTCTTTCATCTGCTTAGTTTTGACAAATTGTGATTTGAACAATGCAAAATGTGAAAATGTCAACACATGTCTGTTAGAAATGGGAGGTTCGACTACTTTTACTGACTCGAGTTTTTATGAGTCACTCACTAAAGTCACTTGAGTCACTGAGTCAGTCACCTAGTGCCTGGGGAATCCTCCACTGGTGAACAAACACTTGTCTACCGATTACAGCCTACAACTTGGGCCCTGACTAGTAAAAATAAATAAATCTCATGAAATATTTGTCTTGGAGAATGTTGGTGATTTGAATAGAGCTGTCTGATGGTTCAATACTTGAATTAATATGATGCTGTAGTGTTCACATTCAGACATTAATTTAAACTTGCCTTGCTAATTAGCTAGCAAGGTAGCTGGCTAATGCAACTTCCTATGTAAATGAGAAGCAAGCTAGCTAATGATGTGTTGGACAGTTTGATGGAGGTTGATGCAGTGGGATCCAGCATGCATGTGATTTTTGGCTTAAGAAAATGAAACATTGCATGTTCATCTCATTATAAAGACCTGATACATGACTGTTTTGTTTAACACACACTAGTGGCATTGGCTGCCAACAGTACAGCTCAGAAGAAGCACTCAGTTTGTTTCAGAGCTATTCACTCGTGAGTTAGCACAATAGTGACACGTCTCGCAGCGTCTTTGCAGTTCGCACTAGCTAGCTAGCAGGTAGGAGGGATGAGTCATTGAATGAGTTAGTGGAGACAAGGACTTGTCACTCCCGAATCAATAAATTGTTTGTTTCAAACAATTTGTTCATGACTCGCACATCACTAATGTCTGTCACCCAGAAAGATGTTCTCCACCAACTCTGATCAGAGTCTGAGGACACAACTCAATGTAGAAAAAACTTTTTAACAAAAAAATCCTTCTGAAATGTCTGTTGTAACATTTTTAAATTAAAAAACTCATAAATCAAAAACGGCAAACCCATAGTTAGTGTGATAATGTATCAGCTCGCACAGTGTTCAGTCAATAGTGAATAATAGCTCACTAGCAGAGGTGCACACTCATTGGTCACGCCATCTCTCCTTGCAGGTTGTAGTTCCATTGAGAGAACAGTTCTTTTTGTTGTCTTACCAACAATCTCCTCCGGCATCAGACATACATAGGAGAAAACACATTTAAGAAGCCACCGTAGCTACAACAAATACATATGTAGCTGCTGTAGCTAACCACTTAAAAAACAAATGTAAACTTAGCTTAAGCTCTAACAAATGTCCAATGCTTACTTTGCTGAGGAAACTCTTACTTGTCAGTATTTGCACTTTTGCTATCCCCATTCACAACAATACACAGTCCATGATATCTATAAATTGACTCAGTTTCACATTTGACTTCTCTAGCTAATATGAAGTCCGTTATGTCAACTGTCCTGATGTGTCGCTACTGTTATTTGACTTGTAAACTCTTTCACATAATCTTACACTTTTTTTCTACTGTCAAGCCTATTCAGACAAATTCACATACTTGTGAACACCCAGAGGTGATAATTGACTGGTGCGAATCCTCTGCTCTGGCATGATGACGTTTTTATAGATTGTCTCTTCCTAGAGGCCATTTTGGAATCCATACTCCCCCTCCCCTGTCTTCTGTTATCGATTTGTCTTTGATTGGTCTTTCTTTCGTGCTTCTTTGTCTTCATTCCCTACTTCTTTCCCAAGCAGATAAAGAGCAGTTTGTTGTGTCCTTGACTGAACTTTTCAGCTCTCTGAATCCATGTGGGTCTTGTTTAATACTGAGCAGAGTTCAGGATTGGGTTAAAAATGGCTCTGTGGTCAGAAAAGGATTGGGGTTGAGAATCAGACTAGGGAATGGGGGGTTATAGTAATGGCACTAACTTATTCGATCAATAGAAAATTCATCAGCTTTGATAATAAATAAGTCATCAGTAATTTTCAAGCAAAACTGCCCAAAATACTCTGGTTTCAGCCTCTCAAGTGTGAGGATCTGCTGCTTATATTATTGTACATTGAATATCTTTGGGTTTTGGACAATTGGTCAAACAAAACAAGATACTTGTTTGAGCCACCGTGGGCTCTGGGAAACTATGATGGGCATTGTAAATTATTTTCTGACATTTTATAGATGTAACAATTTGTCGATTCACTGAGACTCATCAAATAAACTTCTTGACTTCACGGCACTGCCACCAAGTTCCCATTTATTTGTTAGACTTGTTAGTTTATTTTTGTTGAAGTCATCACACCACCTTTCACCACTTTTGCACTGAGTAGCTCTTCTGTTTCATGTTTTATTTGCATTATAGAATAATAGCAACTATCAACAGTAAAAACTGAGTAATCAAATGATTCTGTATGCATGTTGACAGTATAGTATATATTGTAAGGATATTTTGCAGTATATTTGGTATATTTCTCATGTGAATATCCAGACATTAGAAAGATAGCATCACTGTGTTGTAGGGCTGCAACTAATGATTATTTTCAGTATTCATTCATCAACTGGTTGTTTTCTCAATTAATCTTGAGTCTTTACATTAGAAATCATGACATTTTTGTTAAGTCTTCAAATTGGTTGTTTTGTCTGACCAACTGTCCGAAACCTAGAAATATACAGCTTACTTTCAAAGAGTAATACAAAAGAAAGCGGCAAATCCTGACAGCTGCAACCAGGTAATGATTGTCATTTTTTACTTGAAAAATGACTTCAACAATTAATTAATTTTCGGTAAATCAACTAATCCATTAATAGACTCATCATTTTATCTCTACTATGTTGTATGTATGTAGGTCTGACTCATTTACAGAGACAGACGTCTACAATTAGTTTGGGAAATCATGAATGATAAATTTGGGGATCCTTGGTCAGAGATCAGCACTCCCTGTCTGGAACTCTTGGCAGAAGCGGCTCCAGGTTAATTTGTCATCTTAATGCTAAGTAGCCTACCATCAGTGTGCTTTTTAAAGCCAAAACAAATACTATCAATCCTGCTAACCTTTCACAATGACTTATAGGACTTGCTCATGCAAGTCCTATAGTCCAGTCCAAGTCTATCTGCTGAACAGCCTGCTCCCGCTGTGGGGTGTGGAGAACAACCAGTAGGTCATCCTAGCTTTTCAAACTGTGGAGTGATGGGCTTCCAACTGGGACTTTGTAAGCCAAAGCAAAGAGACCTTAAGTGAATTCTAATCTCACATGCACTCAGATACTAAAGTGGCAGATGCTGCTGTCGTGCAGGAGTGGAGGCTCCGCGCAAAGTGATTAACGACCACCAACTATTTTTGTCCAACTGTGTCTGTGTCTACACACTGTTGTTTCTACCTCCTTTAGCTCAGAATATAATATTACCCTTTCATGCTATTGTTTCGCATATTGATGGATACGCTTTCTCTCTAGTTCTCAGACAAACACACACACACACACACACACACATACATTCCTACATTGCCAACAGTGGACTATCATTCTACAGTGTGGATCACTGTTTTTGATCATTTTGAATAAACAGAAATGAAACAGAATTTTTTAAGGTCTATTTTTTAATAGTATAACTGCATTTTCACTCCTTTTTTTTAATTACCAAGACAGGACATGTAACAGTGACCAATGTCTACCTATTAAAGAGGGAAACTCCATAGCCTGCAGTGGAATTGTGTGGGGTGAACACAAACTGAATTCGTACAGAGTTTTTCTTGACATCTTTCAACATTTTAACTTTAAAGTTTTAAACAATTGAACATCTCCCCATGACACGAATATTCAGAAAATTATCCCAGCCACTTAATAAATTAATGTTTTACCTGTAAATCACTAATTACTTGGCTGCATGCACATCACAAACTGAAGAATCAGAAAAAAACATACATTTTATTACATGTATCTAGGTTTTAATCATATATACAAATACAGTTTTTAAATATGTTTTAAACTAACTTATCACAAGGGTGTAAAAAGGGTGTAAGAGAATTTTACTGTTGACGTTGACATCAAGGCATTAAAAAAGTATTTACCCTATCTATTTTTACCTTAGTTTTTACCCTAAGATGTCTTAAATTGGACTTATATTAAGAATGAGATGGGAGCCACACACACACACACGTTTGAATTGTCACAAACTGCAGTGCCTCCGCTAAAGTGATTTGCAGTTCAGATTAATGATTGCTAGTGTTGTTTTCTCCTGGGGAGGACGTAGTCCTGATTTGAAACAGCCACAATATTTGTTCAGTCTGTCACTTTCACGGTAGACAACTTTTTTCTGTAACTTGTCCTTCTCGTCTCTCTCTAGAGATTTGCCTGTGAGAGGAAGATATGACGTTTGCAGGCTCCCTTTGGATCCTTTGGTTTCTCCTGGTGGTAAGCTCTCATTTTTTATTCAAGGAATGCTGTAGTAAACTCACTGAGGCTCTGCTTTTTTTCACTAGGTATGCTGTACAATATGTGTGTGTTTCAAAGGGGACATAACATGCTTTTTGTGGTTTTTTGTTATTTTTTGTTGGTACTTTTTGTTTATTTTCTGTGTTTTTTTTGCATTGTCCACTTGCATATTTCAGATCAGATTCGGGCTCAAACATGTACAGATGTATTAGAGAAGTTTCCATTTCAAGACAGGCTGAACTGAGGGGCTGCATAAACAGCCAGTATAAGATAAATAAGGAGTTTTATGAACTGTAAATCATGCAGAGATATTCGAGTGAGACCCAGAATATAAATATAGACCTGGAAATATGCATGATATGTCCCCTTTAACATAGAACTCAATTTTCATCAAAACAGACATGTAATATGTTGTGGTCTAGTGGTTTTCTTTTCTCAGCGAAAAGTCTCATGATTAATTTTCTCTCACCCTTTATAAGTGATAATTAAAGTTTATAATTGGCTTAGCGTGTTCGTTACACAGTTGGATGAGACAAAAGAGATGATATTTGATCCATGACTGTATGTGTGTATATGTGCGTGCTTCTCTTTTTGCTGTATATGCTCATTCCTTCAAGATAGATGATGCATTTTGCCTTAATTTAATCTTAGTGTGGATATAGACACAAACTGTAATACATCATTGTGCATTCATGCGATAATATCCCACACATATATATTTAATGGCTTTCATAGCATGCTATGTTGCTTAGATGCCTGTTATGACCTGGCTCAAATGGCCACAACAAAAAGGGACACACCATGATAAAGAGGTAACAAAAAAAGATACATTTATTAAACGTATTAAACCAAGTTAAATAATGAACTAAATATTCACAGTATGGAGTGTGGAAATCAGTGGTATCAGTAGTGTATGTGATGCATAAGTGGAGGATGTCTATGTGAGTGTTGAAGGTACATGAAAGCAAAGCAAATAACTAAGGCAGCATAACTAAACCAAACCAGAATGGGTGCCTGAAGGGAGAAGCAGAAAGTTGCAAGCCACAGCAGCAGCGGCAGCAAGCAGTCAGAGGAGGGAGAGACTGCCACACCTGGTGACCCTGTGAGCCATCAGGTGTCCCAAGTTGCCCCAACATACACCTGTTGAGACAGAACAGACAGGTAAATCACAAGGCCAGAAAGGATCTGAGGATTTAGTAGCCAGTGACAGATCCCATCCAGCAGAGCTAAGTGAAGCGAGTGTGGACAGGTGTTGAACATGGCACTGAGCCCACCAACAAACTCTCTTGTTTTTTAGCCTACTGCAAGTGACAGGAACAACACAAGCTTTAAGGTCACTCTCACTGTCCAAACTATAGAGTCACTTGCATCGGAGGGTAGAGCTAGAACTTGATCACCAGGGCTAAAGTGGTAGCGCTCAGATCGAAGGTCATACAGTTCTTTCGTATTAGCCTGTGCATCTTCCAAAATTTTTCATGTCACTTCAACTATGGTCAAGTGTTCAGACAGCTGGCTAACAACTGGGATAGGACAAAGAGGAGCAAGCTTGACAACTTGACTCGGTTTCCCAATGAGCTGGCATGTATGGCATGACCTGAGATATTTGGAGACATTATGTTTCAACCAAGGCCAAAAGAAATAGTGCAGAACACGGTCATAAGCTCTCCTCACCCCCAGATCCACAACCATCATATGCTGTTTGCACCACCCCATCATGGAAGTTACTCAGCACAACAACCTGAAAAGTCACTTCCCACTTTCCCACCAGCAAATCCTCCTGGATAAAGTAAAGCAAAGCAACGTCTCCTCACCTCATCCCACAAAATCAGAAAAAAGATTAGCAGCCCCTTGGCCCTTCACCCAATCCTCAAAACAACTGGAGGAAGATCAGGCAGTGCAACCACAACTCCACTACACCCTGAAACAGGAGGGTGTTTGTGCATATCAGACTGCCGGAGACTGCTGTACATTGGCCCACACAGCACTACTGGCCAGGCCCAAAATCTACCACATCATCAAGTGGCAACGCAGGACACACCCGGAAAGGAACAATGCACTGTACCAACTCGCAAATCAGCCTAATATAATGGCACGGCACACAAATTAAGCCCAGCTCCATATCCTTCATTAATACAAAATCTCATGTTTCTATAGTGGGCGGAATAGGCGACACTGATTCCACATTAAACGAGTGTCTGCACTGGTGTCATCCCCCCCCCCCACACACACACTGGTCTCTGCTCCAAAATTGTAGAGTATATGCTTCAACAGCAGACACTTGTTCTTCCAATGACCCTCCCCATGGCAGTAATTACACACTCTGGAACCCTCAGGCCACCCCATAAATGCAGGCTTATGCAAGGAACCAGGCGAAAACTTAGCACCACTGCAAGAATTACCAGTTATCTTCAGCACTTCTCCAATCACCCCAAGAGCGCATCTCTGAAAAACTACCCTTATGCGTCAACACAAAATCAGCTTATCAGCTGCTTTAAGCACAGAGGAGGGCTTCTGCTCATTTACATAAGTAGCAATGCATTGAGGGATAGCATTTTTAAAGTTTTCTAACACAATCAGCTCACAGAGACTGTCAAAAGTATCAACTTTAGTGGCTGAGCACCAACAGTAAAAATGGAAAGCCAAATCGAAGACAAACTCCACATTTGTTTGCTTATCGCCCTTTACCCAATATCTGAATTTCTGGTGATAGGCTTCAGGGCCCAGCTCATATGCTTTTAATACAACCGATTTCACCACCTCTTAATCCAAGCCATCCTTTCCACATACAGCTCAGTATGCCTCCTGGGCTCTCCCACTAAGGATGCACTGAAGCATAAGCACTCTGTCTAAATCTGGCCAATTTTTTTGCATCTGTGACACGCTCATTAAACTTCGGCACCAAACGCAAATTAGCCACAACATCAATACCACCCAGTGCAGAGCCAATGGAAGCAGAATCCTCCATACTAGACCCCCCTGGAGAAAGTTTGCCCTCTCTGATTAACTGTAACTTGGACTGTTCTAACTCCAATTCCATTTTCTCAGTGTTTTGCCATTTTTTCTCCAACTCAAGCTTCTCCTCCCTGTCCATATGTCTCTGTAACTTCCCCTGCTCAAACTGCAATGCTAACAGCTCCTTCTGCTGCTCAAAAGTCAAACCAGCTGCCCACACAACTACTGGCGCAGACACCAGCGCAGGTGCTGGCTCCACTGCAGCTGGACACAACTCACTTTTCTGTAACACACCTCATTCAAACAAGGACGCCAAAACCTGATTTTTAATCTCATCTTTACGTTTTTTTCTCCTCAACAATAATGCCATAATGGTCAGCTATTTGCACAAGCTGCTCCTTTTTACAGCCATTAACAAATGCCACTGTAAGCGCATCAACAAACTGCGACAAGAAAGCCATAATTACAAATTACTAATACAGATAGTAATGTGTTCACTGCCAGACACACACTTGAGCAAATGACAACCCCTAACAGAGAATCCCCCCCTAACTGCCTAACCAAAACTTACTAATAACTCACCACTAGGCTTTATGAGGCTTGCGGCAGGTATTTAAGCACTGAAAACCAGTGGGCTTGTGAAGCGACCTGCAAACAGGCAAACCCACAAAGTCATGTGGACATGCCAACCAGACAGCTGTTCGAAAACCTATGACATTATGGACACAACCCAAAGTGGAAATGCTGTTTACAGCATATCAGGACAGTAACACCTACATTCTGTTCAGCACCCGACAATCCAACACCAGGTCAGAAACCAACGCTTCCAAAGAACACATGGTGTATTTCCCAAAATCAAGAAACCAGAGCAAAAGCAGAGCTAAACCAGAGCAAAACCAAAGACCAAAAGCCAGCACGCATCTGGACCAAATCACCTCATCAGTTGCACAGTCACACCATGAACCCAACTGCTACCTGAAGCACAAACAAACTTTTTACCAAAACAACCTAAATGGACGAGCCCCCATTTGTTATGACCTGGCTCAAATGGCCACAACAAAAGACAAAAGGAGACACACCATGAGTTACACCTAGAAATAAATAAAAGATACATTTATTAAACAAATTAAGCCAAATTAAATAAAAAACTAAATATTTACAGTATGGAGTGTGGAAGTCAGTGGTATCAGTAGTGGATGTGATGCATGAGTGGAACATATGTGTGTGTGTGTTGGAAGGTGCATGAAATCAAAGTAAATAACTAAGGCAGCATAACTAAACCAAACCAGAATGGGTGCCTGAAGGGCAAAGCAGAAAGCTGAAAGTTGCAGTAAGCAGTCAGAGGAGGGCGAGAGACTGCCACAGCTACACCCCAGACTTCAATAATCATGCCATCCTGTGGGCCCTCAGGTGTCACCAGTTGCCCTATACGAGCACCTGTTGAGACAGAGCAGACAGTTTAATCACAAAGCCAAACAAAGATGACACAGGGGTCATCACAACACCTTAGATACAACATAAAGCATGTCTGTGTCTCTTGGATTTACTATTAATGTCCACCAAATGTGAAATCTTAATCTGAAAGACCTCTGGAAACCATGATCTAATTTCAGTGAAGCTTGGGAGGTTGAGTCATATTCACAATGTGCTCCGGCATTTTAGAAATTACATCAGTTAGCTTAATGAGGGTGCTGTAAGATAAGAAGATTTGAACACAAATATGATATCTCAGACAAATCATGTAGGGTAATATATTTTGGCAGTGTGTACTGTCATATGAAAAATATACTGGTCGCCTTGATGGAGGTGTTAATTATTAAACAATTCAAACTTTAAAATGATCTAAGTGCTTTTGAAGGACTTTTACCTCTCCATCAACCTCAAATTACACCAATTTGCTTAATGAGGACTCCATAATAAATGCTATTATCAAGACCACATACATCAAATTTTGGAAAGCTCAGAGGCATAATTTGAGCATTGTTCACGGGGGATACAGAACGTTCACTTTGGGATTTTTGAAAGGTTTTTTGCAGGAACATACATGTCTTTCATGAGTCATTGTCCCTTATGAAAAAAAGCATATGGTCCACTATTCCTCAGTGTCAGTGTGAAATGGAATTTTATTGTTTCAATTTCCTTTGCTGTTCAGCATCAAGTTTGACATTTAGGTCCTGGATAATATCCCTGCCAAATGTTTTATGCCTGATGTATCTATGCTGTTCTGCTTTATGTTGCTGTACTTTCCTTTTTGAGTGGTCTTGTCATGTTGATTTAGGAGAATTAATGAGTAGTACTGTAGGTGAGGAGAGGACTTGACATGAAGGGCTCTGGAGGAGAACAGAAGATTTTTTTGCTTTTTTCTCAGTCAGCTCATCTGTTGATATTGGTGGTGGCCTGGTGGTCGTATGTATGACGTCATTTACTTCAATGTTTGGAGTGACATCATATGTACGGCTGCTAAACTGCTACATGGGACATCTGCATTCTCACAGACTTTCTCAAGTGTCTGTCCTTTTACAAGTTTGTTGTATCAGAAAGGTAAGAATGATATGTTGGTCTAATGAGAATTCCTGTTTCCTCCAGAGAGAGAAGGCAGTAGGAGGTTTGTATCTCAGTTGTGATAAGGCATGTGGAAAAAATCTTGCAGGCAAAGTATTGAAATTCCTCTAATAATTCAGAAAATGCTAGCTTGAGCCTGGCACTGTGAGAAGCTTAATTTTCATCCAAAAAAATTTACAAGATAAGTCACAGTAAAATGGGCTCTTTATCCTTCGGTGAGCAGCGTTATCAAAATCAGCATTTCACATGGGAAATCAGATGCTTAACTTATTTTGTAAGCTTGCAAACACACTTTAATGAGTTACATGAATGGCGAGTGACTTCAAAGGGGAGTGAAATCGTCATCAGATCTGCTTTGAAAAGGCCTTAAAAACTTTGCATACTCCCATGCTTCCATTTAAATTTTTATCTTACATAAGGATGCGTGTCTTTGTCTATGCATGACACAACTGTTAAATATACAGATTTAGCTAACATCATCATCCAAGATAATATTTATGCTTTATCTTGCAGTCTGCAAAGGGAATGTATATCAAGGCAGTAACCA
Source organism: Thunnus thynnus (assembly GCF_963924715.1). Taxonomy (NCBI): domain Eukaryota; kingdom Metazoa; phylum Chordata; class Actinopteri; order Scombriformes; family Scombridae; genus Thunnus; species Thunnus thynnus. The sequence goes on along the minus strand of NC_089531.1, from coordinate 19,608,509 downwards.
CAAAACACACACCACCATCTATACTCCAAACTATATTAAACTAAAAAGCATGTTTTCTTCCTCCCTTCACTCAATTCTTGTGTCATGTTGTCTCTGCAGCGCAGGGTGGCAGCGGGTGCTGAGACCATTCCAGACCCATCACTCAGGCCTGGACAGAGCATAGTAGAGGGATGGGGCCAGGCGGTGAGCCAGGGTCAATACAAATGTCTTGAGCTGTCCAACAAAGACCACCAACAAAACAGAACTGGTGAGAGGCCCAAATCATTCTAAGGCCTCTTAAGGCTGGAGAACCAAATTGAATACCTCTGAGGGAGTATCAGAGGTGTGATGTTACAAAACGGGATTAGGATCAGAACACTGTTGCTCTTGTTAAAGGTAATGGTAGTGTTGTTAGTGGTGGTTCAAGTGCAACTGACCTCAAAAGGCTTATGTAGTTGTAGCTGTGGGGTTTTAATCGCTTTCAAAGGCTGTAGAGAAATTATATTACTCTGACATACACTTAAATTACATTATTTACAATGGAAGGCTTAGAAAATGCATGTTGGCAATTACCCAGAATAGTCATTATACTGTTTTTCCTTCCTACAGGTACATTCTGCGGACATATGTGGGATGGCTTGTTGTGCTGGGAAGAGACACCACCGGGGACATCTGTGACACAGAACTGTCCAGATTACTCTGGCTTGGACCCCACTGGTAAGAGCTGTGAACTTCTCACACTAGTCCACAACAATGAGCTCGCTGAATTGAGAGCAGTGGGTTTGACAGTTTTCCACATGACTTGTTAATTACAAGGCAGCAGGCAACACAGAAAACAATCCAATCGCTGGCTCATTCACTAGTTCTGTGGCTATCAGCTGACTAATAATGTCCAATGAAATTCATGCAGGTGAACAGCATGGCCATAATAACTTGAGATTTATCATTATCAGTCTTATACGCTCATGCCAACGCTGTTTGCTGATGCAACCAGCTTCCTCCACCAACCCAACCTCCTCCTCATGTGCAATATTTTTGGAAGTGTTGATTTAACTAAGATTTAATGTTCATGTATGTTTAGTGAGGGGGGATTAGTTCTTCCAGCAGAGTCCCCATCACTGCTCAGATTCTTCGGATTCTTTCTTCTCCCTCAAAGAGCAAAGCCTTTTCCGCCAAATCTTACTGTATAACCATTTCCTATAAATGGTCAGTTTCTGGACATATAGTGTCTCTGACCAGAAATCAAACAGTGCAGACAGTACTGTGACATATTTTTGTTGATCTTTTTCTCTTGTTAGCCTGTGGCTTAGAGGTTCATATTAACAGTTCTTCTGCTTTTGTTATTGGTCAATCGGTCCACCACTTTGGTCCTGACTGAAACCCCCCCCAAGGATAAATCCCTAATGACTTTGATGATCTCCTGACATTTCTTTAAGTGCCATCAACAGGTCAAAGTTTTCACTTATTCTGTGAAATGTCTTAACATCTACTTGATGGATTGGCACCAAATTTTGTACAGATATTCATTGTTCCTAGAAGATGTATCCTACTAACTTTGGCGATCCCCTGACTTTTACTCTCACACTACCATGAGGTTGACATTTTTGGTTTTGAGTGAAATGTCTCAACAAGTATTGGATGCCCTGATATGTTCATGTCCTTCTCTTGTAATAACTTAATTGATCCCTAACTTTTCATCTTGCACCACCATTAGTGAATTTGTCTAATACTGGTGTTTTAGGACAAAATACCTGAAAAAGAAGTGACTTTCCCATCAGCCTCAGCTTGGGTTCAGTGCTAATTAGCAAATGTTAGCATGCTAACATGTTAAAGTAAGATGCTTGTTACTGAAAACCTTACAAGTGCCAAACATCAGTGTGTCATTGTGTTTGTAAGCATGTTAGCAAGCTAACGTAAGCATTTAGCCTAAGGTGTTGTGCCTATAGGCAGAGCTTTGAAAAGTTGCTAATGTAGACTCTTTCTTAATCACCAGTGCTTCAACATGGTACTGTGGAGAAGGAGTTACATAACAGTGACTGTAAATGACAGCTAATATAAAAGATTTATAAACTGGAAACAGGTTAAATCATTAGCCTGTTGTGTTTTATCAATCAGACAGAATGAAAACAGACATTTATTTATATAGAAATTGACTGTGGAAATTGATTATGTAAGTGCACTCAATGTTTGGGTGCAGTATAAACAGATACTACCGTATGCAGTTAACACACTGTGAGGAATGCAAGGCTTAATAGTGCCTAGTTGAAGAGATCCAGAGTCTAGTCATCTCTGATTTAGGAGATGCAATATGATGGAGAAAGGGGAGGTGAAGGAGAGGACAGAAAGAAGAATGAAGGGTATATAGAGAGAGAAAAAGAGAAGCAAAGAAAACAGGGATTACAAAAAAGACAGGAAAGTTGAAGTCAGAGAGATGGATGGGGAGAGAGGATATGAACGAGAGAACAGAGAAGGTGTTTTTGTTAGAGGAGGCTCATAAAGGATCTTCCCAAAATGCCCGTGACGTTAAGAGTCCCCTTATGGCTCCTTATTTGAAAGCTGATGCTGCTGATATGAGGCTTCGGGGGAGACGTACAGTTGGATGTGGTTGCCGAACAGTTGATGAGCTGTCGGAGATGACTAGCCAGTCGGGCTATGTTGTCAGGAACAATGTGATCTCATTCTTAGCCCAGTCATGGATCGACAGTACATGTGGTTTTAAGTCCGACATTTGAGAATTTGCCAGAAAATTACTCCAAAGTTGGGATTTTCTGTTTGACATAACGTTTGATGATGTGTGCCAAGTTAAATTAATTCCAGTTGAGTAATGCCAAGATTCAGGGTCCAATTTATGTGTTTGGATGATGCCAGTATACGACTGATGAAAAACAAGGAGCCAAAGAAGAGATTCCCTACCGGACATGAATCCTAAAGCAGCTAAAGATTTTTTGTCTGTCTGTTTATTTAAGTCATTTGATATGAATATGAAACTATCAGGATACTCTGTGATGAGTTATACTGATGTCAAGATGCCATTAAGTCATTATATTTTGTTTTGTTTTTATACTTGACAGAAAAGGTGACCAAATATTGTGACGAATGGGGTAAGTGGGTCCAGACTGGGTCCACTTGTCAATCTTCAAAGGAGATATTGGAGGTATTTGTTGATTGGTTGTTTCCCTGAAACTTATGATAGAAGGAGACTCAGTTTACAAAATTTTATAACTATTTTGTGACTTAGCAATTTCTTCTTCTTTTCTTTTTAACAGAAGGAAGTCTCCCATATTTTAAGGGATGCTGCAGTGGAGCCGACCTCAGTGGTTGACACAGAAAAGGGGAGTTTTATGGAAAAGATTATCCATGAGAACGAAAAGAAATGCTCGGTGAAAATGAAGCAAGATCCACCTTATAATAAATCAGGTACTGATAGTGTCTACTGAAACCCACTATGCAGCAGTTATTTTGTTATATGTCACCATGATTTGTACATGTTTCATTTTGGACAAACTTAAGAACAAGAGGCTTTTAAATAACTTTGTTTTTTGGTGTGACAGGGCCGTACTGCAGTCGTAATTGGGATGGCTGGTTGTGCTGGGACGATACTCCAGCGGAAACCTATGCCACCCAAAACTGCCCATATTATATTGCTGACTTTGACCCCACAAGTGAGTGTTACTGCTCAACTGATATCTTGTTACCCTCTCATGAAGAATTCACTCGTAATTCTCTGTTTACTGTATTTAAAGTTAAGATTGTTCTTCTCAGAAAAGGCAACTAAGCACTGTGGAAAGGATGGGAAGTGGTTTCACCATCTGGAGAGCAACAGGAGTTGGACCAACTATACACTCTGCGTCACCGCCCATGGGAAGAGGTCCACGGTAATTTATTGATGATGTTAGAAAATATCCAATGTGGATTTATTGTACAGATTATGCATACAGGTTCTTTGTAACTAGGCTTACCAATACTGTTGGGTCTTCCTGCAAGTTCCAGACATGTGGCCTCTTCACAAGTATAAAATATATAAAATGTATGTAATTTCCACTAGTCATATTCCATAATAGTTTAGTGTTCTCAGGCAATTGTCCATAAGTGCAGTAGTGGTACTGTACATGCACTCTCAACAATAGAGGTACAGGTCAAGTAAAATTTTGTTCTCAAAAGTGCACTTCACAAGCATATAGTGGGTGTTCATAAGGGCAAATGCATACTTTTTGTACGAATAGGTACAAAGCATTTTTGGGATACAAATTTCCACCATGTTATTCTGACCTGAATATACAGTTTACTAAAGTAAGTTAAAGCAGCAGGTGGTACAGAGGAAAACAATCATCTACCCCTTCAGAGACCAGCAATGCTCCCAACTTGACCCAATTGACCAGACTCTGCAATTTTAGTGAGGGGAAGCTGGTGAGGGATTATCATTGCCTGATTGTAGCACTAGCACCCCGCTGGTTGGTTTGTCCACACAGCCTCCCTCTGTTTGCACCACAAGTACTCCACTGCTCTCCAAAACAACCCATATGAGCATTTTCTGATGTGTTCTGAGAGGATAAAAGAAGCACAAGCTCATATAGTTCTAGTTATGGTGGAAAAAATATGAATCTTGTTAATAATTTGTTCACATATCTCAATATCTTGTTCCCACAAGAGAATAATTTGCCTTAAACACTTGTTTGATTGGATGTGTGATTGAAAATAACAATGGAAATAGTACTTGTTGAGCACAATTTCTAAGGAACTATTAATATCCCCAAACATTTGGAAGTCTGAGTGAGAGCTGTCCATTATTTTGTAATGTTGAAACACCTTTTTTTTTCACAGAAACTGAAATTGCTTGAGAATGAGTACCAATGCCTCCTGAAAATAAACCGAGACCCACCTTTTAACAAATCAGGTATTGACACTGTCTGTTGAAACTGAATGTGTGAATCTCTTGTCTGCCAACAAATGATTTTATTGTGTATCCATGTGATTATTTGAGAGGTTTCATGTTGCACAAACTTGAGCAAGAGACCTGTAATCAATTGTTATCATGTCTTTGTGGCCTTGTTGGTGCTGCAGGGCTGTACTGCAGTCGTAACTGGGACGGCTGGCTGTGCTGGGATGATACTGCAGCGGCAACCTATGCCACCCAAAACTGCCCAGATTATTTTCCTGACATGGATCCCACAGGTGAGCAGTAAATTTTTGCTCTACTGATATCTTGTTAATCTCTCATGATGAATTCACCATTGATCCTCTGTTGGCTATTTTTAAACGGACTATACAATGGACCAGAATTGTTAATTATTTACTAAAATATTATTTGATTAAGGTGTGACATACTCCACTGTACCTTTAACACATAATTGTTCTTTTTAGAAAAGGCAACAAAGTACTGTGGAAAGGATGGGCAGTGGTTTCACCATCCAGAAAGCAACCAGACTTGGACCAATTACACACTCTGCATTTTCAACACTACGGAGAAACTGAGGGTAATGTATATCACAGATTTACTGTAAAGATCATGCATAAAGATTCTTGATAATTAGGTTTGTCATTACTGATTGGGTTTCCTGAAAGTTTGTGACAAAATAATACAAATGTAGCTTCCTTTTCTCAGACCTCAGATCATATACAATATCATAGCCTAGTTATTTCACAGGGTTAATCAATCAATCAATCAATCAATCAATCAATCAATCAATCAATTGTTTAATGACCACATGACCGAGGTTGGTGGAATTTGCTTTCGGTACAGCATATAGGGAAGCTCATTACAACTGTGTCAGACATAGAATAGATAACAGCTTCACATAGGACTGGCACAACAGACAATATACACAAATTTACACAATAATAATCACATGACAGTTTAAAGTGCAGGTACATCTGGCAGGGATTACTGCAAAGTGTTCAGGGTCCTTATGGCAGTGAGGAAGAAGCTGTGTTTGAAAAGGGATGTTTTGGTGGACAGTGATCTATAGCGCCTCCTGTGGGGCATCAGTTGGAACAGGTGGTGAGCAGGGTGAGAGGGGTCAGAGATTATTTCATTTGCCTTTTTGATAGTGCGTTTGATATATAGTGATTCACCTGATGGGAGGGGTTTGCCAATGATCTTGGATGTTTTTTTGACTATACGCTGCAGTTTTTTGCTTGAGTGACTGTCCAGGCTGCAGTAACAGACTGTTATAGATGAGGTGAGTATGCTTTTAACGATGGCGGTGTAAAACTGAAGTAGGAGAGATTGTTTGACTTTGAATTTCTTGAGCTGTCGGAGGAAAAACAGTCTCTGGTGGGCTTTTTTGTTGATATGATCTGTGTTGGTCTTTCATTTGAGTGTTTTACTGATGTATGTGCCAAGAAATTTGAAAAAGTCCGTTATGGTTATGGGTTTTCCAGAGATGTGGATGAGGGATTCCAGGGGGGGGGGGGAGATCACAGAAAGATCCTTATCCAGTGGCATATGCAGGGGTCAATGTTCATGTCCATCAGTTTTTTGAAAAGATTGACCGGGTTTATTGTATTGAAGGCTGAGCTGAAGTCGATGAATGGGATGCAGGCGAAGGTGTTGGGTGAATCTAGGCGATGTAGTGTGTGATGGAGGGCTAGGTTGACAGCATCCTCAACTGACCTGTTCGCACGGTAGGCAAACTGGTAAGTATCCATCAGAGGGGAGCTTCAGGTAGGAGAGAATGATGCGCTCAAACGACTTCATGACCACAGATGTTAGGGCAATTGGTCTGAAGTCGTTGAGGCAAGAGATCTTCTGTGATTTTGGCACTGGGATTATGATTGAGTCCTTGAAGCACTGTGGTACTGTACACTGGCAGAGGGAGATGTTGAAGATGTTGGTGAATGTGGGGGCCAGCTGAGCTGCACAGTGGTTCAGAACAGCTGAACTGATCCTGTCCGGGCCTGCTGCTTTCCTTGTGTTCGTTTTTCTGAACGTGACCCTCACCTCCTTCTCCTGGATGTAGAATGGAGGGGGTGGAGGAGGGGTTGGAGGAGAGTAGCGTGGGACTGGAGACTCCTCAAACCTCACTAGAACTCATTGAGCTTGTCTGGGAGATCAGGATCAATGTCAGGTGTGTGGGAGGGACTTTTATTGTAGTTGACCATTGTCTTTATTTTTTTCCAGATGATTCTAGTGTCATTTTTACTGGGGATGGGGATATACTGTTCCTGTCAGTTGTAGTTTTAACATTTTTAGTCCTATTCTACGTGCTTTGTGACAGACAATAAAGTTATCTTATCTTATCTTATACCCCTGATTTTTTTTCAAAATCCTCAGTCTGAAAGGAGATGTGGAACACTATGCAGGGCCTAATCAGCCTTCTGCATTTTGGGGGTTGAAATATGAAATATTATAAATACCTTGATCATTTTTCCTGATTGAACATTGAAGATCATCAAAGATGGGGCTGAAAAGTATAAAAGGTGCCCAACTTTTTAGTGCTTTACTTTTAGTACAGTATTATCTATCATCAAGTATCTTATCTCTGTCAAAGAAGCTTAATGTGATCTTAAGTAGAGTTGAGTGAATTAATAATACAGCAAAATATACTGGATTCAATCAATTCCCTTGTTAGAATATTGTACCATTATTATGGAAATCACACTGAACAATCTCAACACAATAAGATTTTCCAAGCTGATAAATATTTAAAAATGCAGGAAATAGCATTCAAACAGGTTTGTTTTTCTATCTTTTTTTTTTTTTTGATTGAGGAATCCTTTACTTCATTGTGTCACACTCCCTTCAGAAACCAAACTTACAACCTTGAGAATGCAAATATGTACCATAGTTGTCCGTCATGCTTTTTCCATAGCCTCCCAGCTCATTGCGCTATTCTGATGATTCATGACACTGTGTATGTATGTGTGTTTGTATGTGTGTGCGTATGCGTAATTTCACTCAAAAGAAGACAGCCGCCCAGCTCTCAGGGGACACTGAGGTAGAACTTGCCGATGAGGCCACGGTGAGTCCTATGGTGAACCCAGAGGAGCAGGAAATTGTGACAAAGAAAATCCTCGACAGCCAATACAAATGCTTCGAGAAAATGAATCGAGATCGACCTTATAACAAGTCAGGTAGTGATAATATCTTCTTAGACTCACTGTGTGTTTCTGTTTTTGTGTTTCTCCTCTGTGAATGCTTAACTCTCTTTGTGGCTTTGTTGGTTTTACAGGTCTATACTGCAGTCGTAACTGGGATGGCTGGCTGTGCTGGGACGATACTCCAGCAGGAACCTATACCTCCCAAAACTGTCCCAATTATTTTGTCGACTTCGATCCTACAGGTGAGCAGTGATACTCAAGAATGTTGCCTTTGAGGATGAATTATTCACTCAGGCAAACTGAAGCAAAACACTACAGTATGGATTTGAAGAAACTGTTGGAGAATGTGTATTTATTACTTAATTGTTACTTTCAGAAAAGGCAACTAAGTACTGTGGGGAGGACGGGCAGTGGTTTCGCCACCCGGATACCAATAGGACTTGGTCCAACTATACACTCTGCAATGAAAACACTAAGGCAAAGTTAAAGGTAATATATTAAGATAAAGTAACCTGCAACCATAGATTTACTGCATGGTGGCCACAGTGTGATGGGTCAGCATAATTTTTTCTTTGTTGCCAGGAGCTTTTGGAGAGTGACAGATAGGAGCAAATTTAGAAACATGGAACAAGCTGTGAATAAATATTGTACTACACACAATAGGAGTTTTTTTATTGCCAGTATGCATACAGTTCCATAAAAAATATAAGATATTTACCTGATCTGAGTCATATTAAAGTACAAAGACAAAGCTGGCATTTAATGCAGTGTCTGAGCTGTTATAGTACTCACTAGTTTGTGTTTACAATGGAGAGTTTGAAAATATAGTGCAGTCAGAGATTACGGATTACCTTCTTAAAGTCCTTATCTCACAAGTAGCAAGGTCAGCTAAAGCAGGTTTGTTTATTGGTTCAAACAGACTTTGCATATCTTGGAACAAAACCCTTTAACTCTTCCAAGCCCTCTATCCCTCAGGGGACACAGTTACACTACTACAACTACTAATAAACCATTGCATATTAAAGGCCCCATGAAACGGAAGTTAGAGCATCTTTAAGCTTCTGCACTGTGACTTATTTCCCAGTGAAACAGAATATTTGAGTGGTGTGCAGTTACAAGAGGGATTTAAATCAAATCCTTCACATTTGATTGGGCTGCTAAAAAAGTGGGCGGGGCTTAGAGTTTAGCACGACACGGAGCTGCAGAGAGAAACGGAGCTACAGAGGATTGTTGGCTCCACACACACACACACACACACCCAAACCTGTGGTTAGATCAGGAGGAGGATGAGGGAGAGGTGGATGAATTAAACCTCAGCCACATTGTGCTCACTGATATCCAAACACACATCTCTTCCTGTCTCTCTCCATATTGCTCTGTTAGCCCCTACTCGCCCAAAGTCATATTGGATTGGATTAACTTTTGTAAACGCCCCTGAGTCATCAAACATTTGAAACAATTTTACAGGAAGAGAAAATAAAGGGTTGGGATTTTGATGTAAAAATACTCTGATACTGATTTTTTGACATACATATGGCCCTAACTCCGCTAACCCTAACAGGAGAATGAAGAGAAGAGAATTAAATGAACAGTTAACACAGGGACACAGGATTAAATCTGGGACAACATATTTTTCATTTCATGGGGCCTTTAACAACCTTTTTATTACCAACAGCAACAAGCTGCTGTACTAAACTGCTAACAATGTTTCCCATCAAGAAACCAGACCTGGACACCAGAGAGCTCATTCCAGTATTTTTCCAGATGGGACATCAGTAACACAGTCATGGAATTAAAGAGATTTTTTTTAGTACTTACACATCTCAAACAAAGGCAAACATTAAAATGAATACAGAAATTGTCCAGTGGAAGGAACTGTTGCTGAACTACTTTGTGTTTCAAGTATGACCTGCTGTACTCACCAGTGTTATGTGAAAAAACAGTATAATGTATAATGTATAATGGGCACTTACATGAATTTGAATTTGTCATCTTTAGTTATATGAATTAATCAATATTATTCATGCTACAATTATTTCATTGATCTCCAGATGCTAGAGTTTGGTTAGTCACTCAGTCATCATGCTCTCACATTGTATTCATTTACATGTGTGCCGTTTTACATCTTATCTCATATTTTTCTACTTTACAGTAATCTAACCAACAACTTTGTGTTTTTATAGCTGAGATGCAAGTGTAAGAATTATAAAGGTTATCATTGTGTTTGCTGGAAATACATTGGTGGCCAAAGATTGCACAAGTGAAAATGTTTTTGTTAATGTTTTATGGAGCTTATAACATTTGTCTAAAAGTTTTTAATGATGCCTACTGATGACAATAATTGGTTGATTAAATGAAAGTACTTGGTGCCAAACTTTTCATCAGTCTAAATTTTGTACAAGGTCCAATTTTGCTTTCTAAAACAAATGTGCCTTTTAAGACATTCTTGCCCTTTGTGATTATCTGGGAGCTTAATTTTTTTGCCCTCCCTTCTGCAACCTTTTACTTTTTTTTCAATATAAAGCCAGCGAACAGCCAAATAAATCAGAAAACAACCCTACTCTGCCTTCCCACCTGGAACAACTGCAAATACTTGCAAGTGTGAACACAAATTCTGCAAACAACTGCAAGAAATCCCAGCTCGCTACATCCAGTCCTTTGCACCAAGCAGTTGGAACAGCTGTCCTGGCAAACGTGAGAGAAAGTCTGCTGATCGATCAGAACCAAGCCAGAGATTAGCCACTCCATCTGTTGCCACAGAAACCTGATCTCAGTGGTCCCAGCCTCCCAGCTTCAGGAAACCTCTGAGAACAAACAGCCCCGGCAGAAGCCAGCATGATCCCAAAGAGAAATAAGGCTAAATAAACCTTTCCCGGTTTTCTGTAACTGAGTTGATGGCGACTTTAGTTTATAATCCTTTTTTTATTAAAAAACAATGTAGTTTCACCCTTTATAGAGATTCTGAAACGTTTCTGTTTTTTTTAATCCTAAATCTTCATAATCTCACTTCACTGTTATCCACAACTAAATGTCATTGGTATCCTTCATTCATTTATTAATCATTTGGCTATCCATTAGTTTATTTGCACCAAATCCATGTCATTTATCAGATTGTTTTTCTTAGCGTAAAAAATATATGCATTCCTAAAAGCAAGATGTGGTTTGGGGTCTTTTCTGCAGACTAATGTACCTTTTCATCCTAGGTCTCATTGTCATACTAACATAACATTTTATCTCCGCGCTTGTGTTGGCATGTGGTTTAAAAAGAGAATGCCAAAGGGGAACCACACAAGGATCTGACAATTTTTCAAACTTGGAGATGAAAACGAAGGGAAACATTAAAATGAATACAGAAATTGTCCATTGGAAAGCACCATTGCTGAGCTACTTTGTGTTTCAACTTTGACCTGCTGTTCTCACCAGTGTTATGTGAAAAAACAGTTTCACAGTTCATAAGACAGTTATAATGGACACTTAGTCTAGTTTTCCATTTTTTCTTCCAAATAAGTGGTTTAAAAATAAGTTAAACTGGAACTGGGCAATCACGAATATTTCCAAAATTAAGCTGATACGTAACATATCCAAACAAAGTATATAAGTATTATAAGAGAGCAAAAGTTACAGTTTCTAATTCCCCTGAAATATGTGCCACCTTTAAGAGCAAAATGTAACCTTGATGTCACTTTATTAAATGTCAAGTGACACAAGCTGAATTTTGTGTGCAGAATGAATTTTGTACCATGAAAATGAATCATGCACTTTTGTCACAATTAGCAATTTTGTGCCTTTTGGATCCTTTATTGGGGTTTTTGTATTGGTTCATTCTGATTTTTCCAAGTAGTAATGCAACACATGTTATCTTTATCTTGTTTGTGTGCGTTTTTTTTACAGTCGGCGTACATCCTGTTTTACATGGCAATTGTGGGTCATGCTTTATCTATAGCTTCCCTGCTCATCTCTCTGGCCATCTTCTTCTACTTCAGGTAATGGATTCAATGTGGTGTTCCTGTTTTGCATATAACATTTGAACCATATGAGAATTTAGCTGTAGTTGAGGTTACTGGTTTGGTGATGCACATTATACTGTTAGCAAATATTCAGTATGGTTGTACTATGATGAAAATAGCTGCTACAGTTTGTTATAACGCTGAGATGATTAATCGGTGGGTGTGTTGCCCTCACAGGATCAATCATCTTCACTATCATCGCTGATCTGAAAGGCAGGCACACAGATGGTGTTGGGCTTTCACTAAACCCTCCTCTGGCTATTTCATTACTTATCATGGGCAGCACTTTGCAAAATCTTATTTGCAGTCAGCAAAATCTTCACTCTGCCTCTGTCCTCACCAGCAGCACTTGAGATAGTTTTAACCACTTGCCCCAGAGCCTCACATAAGATTTTTAATGTTGTGTTAATGAGTGTTGACGTTTCAGTAACATTGTATAATATAATCAAAAGTGTAGATGTTTTGCTCGGCACAATTGTTTAACATTTTTGTCAAGTTTTAAATAGAACTCTGCTGATGTAAAGCCTGGCACAGTGTTAATGCAAATTTTATAATACATGCCAACATTCACCCACTCACACGCACATTCATATGCTGATGGTAGAGGTTGCAAGATTGCAACCTGCTCATCAGGACAGATACAGCACTTCCTATCCAAAGTGTCCCACCCATTCACACACATACAATTTGGGGTTCAATATCTTGCCCAAGGACAGTTCACCATGCAGACTGGAGGAGCCACGGATCGAACTAACAACCAACTGATTGGTGGACAACCCACTCTACCTCTTGAGCTATAGCCACCCCAAACTTAATTGTCACCAAATGCTTTACTCAGTTTGATATGTCCACCTAATTTCATGCCAACTTGCTTTTCTTGTGCACAGTTATTTCATGGATATTTAGGATTCAAAACTGGAGAGCTGTGGCATCCAATGAATGCATTGGTGCTTTGCTGTTATTGGAAACGTGTGCACCTGAGTGCATTGCTCATTAAGGTTGTTCATCCCAATGTACTGCTTAATCCCAGGGGGATGAAATGCACAATTAATTGAGATACTGCTGTTGAAATTCAATTAGATAAGGCTTCAAAATAATAAAGTGGATAAATTGAAATCTAGAGATGAGGAAGCCTGAGAAAAAATTAGCAGATGGGCAAAAGTCTATTGTTGAAACTTTATCTTACTGTACTGTGGGAGGAAAGGAACTCAATTAGTGTTATTTTTAATGACATGGTAAGATTTATAGTTTTACTCAGACCATGAAGATATATATATGAAGAATGCTGAGTAACAAGCCCTGGGGAAAAAAGTAACCTTATGTTCTGTAACAATATCTGGAAGAGCTTCCTTGTTGGCCCTGTAGTTCTTGAAAGCTGCAGTTGTAAAACTTGACGTGTTGGATGAGCGGTGAAAGGTGTTGACCTCCTAAATGCAGCTGTTATCCAGAACCAATCTTGTAAAAGACCCTCAGTGTGCTGCAAACTTTTATACACACTCATAAATCTAGCGGCTGTGTTTAGGGCAGGTGCATTGTTGCAAATCCCATGACCCGCTGAGAGACAAACTCCTAATTCAACTACACAGAAATTCAGCAGGACATTAACAATTCATAAAGATCAAAGTCTGAACAAATTAACATCTTGATAAAGTAACAAAGTTACAGCTTGGAAAATATTCTTTTTAACCATAACTTACCATATTTATAGCCAAACCACTTAAACTATCGGAGGCCTAATATTGTATCATAAGATCCAGATGTGAGGCTTTACAGTGGTATGTGATGGTGTACAGCTGCACTACTCTGTTATTTACAACGCTACATCATCACTGTCAGGATTCCCAGATAAAAATACTCCCGTTTGCCGTGGAAAAACAGGCAAGCAGTTGGTTGAAGTACATAGTTGATCTCAAGCCGTCAGGACCCGTTGACAGTCAGAACAACGTTTCCATAAGGATTCAGCCTGTGTTTTGACATCCCGTTTTAGATAAAACCCATTGTATATAAGCATTCAGCAGCTCCTCCATTTCCTTTTATGTCTGAAACTGAAGTGAGGCTGTTTGTTTTTCCATTAGAGGTAGTCATGGAGTCCAAATGAGACAGTGAAAATGTGCAGTTGTATATGTTGTTTCGTCCGGGCTTGAAGGAAATGTAGTGCTCTTCCTGTTTTTACATGGGTCTCGGGGGTTTTTTATGACTCAACAAAGACAAAAATGAGCGGTAAAAAATATATAACTTCAACTGTAGAGGACATATTTATAGACATCATATCTGGTGCAAGGTTTCATCCAGCCGTAAACATTCTGTGAGCTGCAGTATATTTGATTGCTGCTGCAAAAGTAAAACATTATTGACCCGTTAAAGACAATAAGGCTACTGGATATGAATGACTTTGATTCTAATTGTTGTTTCACTTTGACTGGCAAGCATTTCATAATGCTATTAATTCTGAGTGGCCAGCCGAGGTAATGTAGAAGCAGCCTTAGGACCTATTATGCATTATTTAACAGGATTCTAGCTTGTACAATAAAGAGCATTTAGAGACAATCCTTCTTTTCTTTTTTTGTTAACCAACCACAAAAAATGAATCTGAGATAAAAAAGTCCCAATCATTTGATATTTTAGATCAGACAGATTGTTGCAGCATCCAACAACCTCATTAAAGTAATAACCTACCAGTCATCTAAGATACTTTTTGTCAGTTTACTTCATCAGCTATAGCAAGTTTCTGTTTTCTTAAAGCGGATATAACAGCTTTTTGTGACTGTTATTTTTATACCGTTGTGATGTTGGATATCTATGTTAAACATAGTCAAACTTCCAAAACTGAAGGTGAATGTATGTAAATTTCTCCCTGCAAGTGAAAAGTCAGGGCTTCAGCCAGCTCTGAATGCTCTGTCTGCAATGTTACCTCTACTTCCTCTGTGTGATGATATCAGATTCTCCACGCATGAACGCAAATGGCCATCCGTTATGTAGCCTTTGTTGCTAAGGTTGTTCCATGGGTTGTTCACATTGTCCACTCGCATATTTTGGATGGGATTCAGACTCAAACATGTACAGTTGTATTTAAGAAGTTTATATTTCAGGGATGAATGAGAGAGAGTAGTGAAATCCTACTACTACTGTTTGTCTAGGTAGCCTCCAGAACCGCAGCTAACCAATCAGAACAGAGTGGGCTCATTGGGAGGGGAGTGTTAAAGAGACCGGAGCTAAAACGGCCTGTTTCAGAGAGAAGCTGAACTGAGGGGCTGCATAAAGGGCCAGTATTAGATAAATGAGTTTTTTTTAACTGAAATATATACACCTGGAAACATGCATAGTATGTCCCCTTTAAACTTGTGTTTTTATGTGTCACAAGAGATTTTTGTTGCAATTTAGCTGCTTGTATTTTATGAATGACATTATGTCCATGTATGTCAGCATGCTACAGTATCAATCATGGCATTTTTTTTTTCACACAGGAGTCTGAGCTGCCAAAGAATCACCCTGCACAAGAACCTCTTCTGCTCCTACGTGCTCAATTCTGCCCTAACCATAATCTACCTCATAGCAGTGGTCAATAATCCTGAAGTTGTGAGCAGAAACCCGGTGAGTTTAACCGCTGTTGAACCACAAATGTTACTGTTTGCATTGTCATATATCCATAGAGGGGATGCAAACTCCTTCCTATAAGACAAAATATCTTCATTTAGGAGAAAAAAAAATCATTTAACAGAATGCTGTCTGAGGAGGAAGATTAGTTCCGCTGTCTTGAAATGAGATACAAATGCATTCACAATTCATGCCAAACCAAGAGAAAATCAAAGGGAGAAAAAAATCCAATGCACTTTTTAAAATTCATCTCATATGCAAGGCCAGGAAATTTAAGGGAACTAAATTTAAATGGAGTTGCTCTATATTTAAAATGTTTAAAAGTCTGAAGAACAGATTTTACGTATACAATAATTAGTATTTCATCTCTCTCTATGCCATGTCTTGGCAGTGTTACATGATCAACAGACAGTTTTGTGCTCTCTTCCACATTCTCCTGTCAGAGTTTTGGAGACACACCGAATGCCTTATATGAATTCTTTGAATCTGCGAGGTCTGCTTTGGTAGAGATGATAAATCTGTCTCATAGGAATGCCTCGCTATCAGGACTGAACATAAATCCATGCATGACTTTTCAAAAACCCCTCGTTTTTGGAAATAATATTTTTTAAAAACTGTTAACATACTACTTGCTGCTTATCAAAAGTTGTTTTCACAGAATTTTTCCAACTCCAAAAAGGATAATATTTTCTTTTCTTTTATGTAGACTTGAATAAAATTAAATACATTCAGCCTCTTGAAGTCAAAGTTAATTAAGAAAAACTCACTAAAGACTTAAGAAATCAAAAACCTTCAACCTTCCAATATGCAAATGCATGAAATGAGCTAAATTTTAAAAATAAAACTTTCAGATGATCTAAGTGCCATAAACAAACAACAAAAACGACAGATAGGATTGTAGAAGTTGGCGCACAGTGCACACAATCCCATTAGCCTCAGCCTGCTTTCAGCTGGAGAATCTCTGGGCAAACAAAGTACTAGAAACATCCAGCAGACAGCAGAGGCTTCGGCTGGGTTTGATTCTGAGTCCTGCTGCTGCTGCTGCTCCTTTTCATGCAGTCACATTCCTCAAATCTGTCTGGCTCATCCTGGCTGCCGTCTTTATTCACATCCCATCTCCAGACGTATCCAAGAAGCAGCCAGGATCACATCATCAGTGTGAGGAAAAATATATATATGTTTGTGCAATGGCTCGCTTTCAAATATCTCCTCTTCGCCATTTGTCAAAACGTTTGTGTTGAATCTGTTACTTTCTGACATGGGACTGTCAAGTTGTGCTAACGCGCTGCAACAAATTGGTCACCGTGGCCCTTGGTTTTCAAGAGGAAGCAGAAAAAGAAATCACACGCACCATTGGTTGGGATTCACGCGTGTCTACTGGGAAACATTCTGAAATTTACTGCTGCCAAAGCGAGACTTACGAGCCTGTTTTCTATGCTGGTGATTTAGGAACGGTGGATTGCGGTGGAGATTTGCTCTCACAGAGAAAACAAGCTCTTTTTATTCTCTCTGGTGTGGTGATACAGAGTCTGACTTTAGCCTGCCAGCAGTGTGGGGGAGTGAATCCCCAAAGTCTATGTCAAACCAGGGAGGAGACTGAAAACATGAGAAACATCTACATGATCTATAGCACCCTGATTTGTAAACCAGAACAGTGTCTGTAACTTTAGACAAACCTTGGTTAGCTGAGATGAAAAGAGTTCTGAATCGGAGAAAACTCTCTGCATATCGATTCGAGTCCATGTCTGTTATATTAGAGATTCCTCAAGTGGAAAGGGACAGGTAGGAAAGTGAGGGAGAGACATATGGCTAAAAGGTTAAAAGTGAGTGATTGTTGTGTGTTTTGAGCTAAGAAGACCCCTGAGAGCAGCACTTAATACCATCGCCAGCATTTTTGAATTATACTGTGGTCGTACGAATGCTCCTTAACTCTGTGAACCAGAAACCACAATGAGAATATTTCAAAATCTCAGACAGTACAAAGGTTTCTTCCTTTTATGTTCTCAATACTGTAATAATGTGTTTCAAGATGAATTCAGTACTTGTTTTTCAGAATAAGGAGTTAGTGGAACTTTAAAGAGATCATTAGACTACCTGTTTAAATAAAGTATTGAAAGTCTCACTGAGATTAAGACCTCTTTAGCATCACAACAAGAGACACAAATTAAACCATTCAAAAGTATTATTTAAAAAATCAGTAAGTAGAACTTTAAAGTCCCTCAGAGAAATGTCTTGAACTACAGTTTATTTTGCTGTTCATTATAGTAGTAAGATGCATAGCACTGAAAACCAGCATTCAGAGTTGGTTGCTGACCTATCCTGGGACTTTGTTGTTCACTTTGAACTCAACTAAGGATGTTAAATATTTCAGGAACTTAGAAAACAAGGCCTTATAAATGAAAACAAAGGCATGCTGATGCCTCCTAAATATCAGTGATACCATCTGACCTTTTCATATAACTCTCAGTGGTGAGTGCAATAGCTGTCATATGTTATAAATCGAATGGCGGAGTGGTTAGTAGCATCCAGTGGTTTAAGGGTAGTGCCGGCAGCATGCGCATTCAGGATATCTCAATAACTCAGCATAGATATATTGGATTGTATGATGATTTTCCAGGTTTGCCGGGAGAAACAAGCTCTGTTCCGGTATAAAAATGCAATTAGATTTTATTGTTTTTGAGCAAAATTTGTGATGTGAGCCGACTAACCAAATTCCTAAGTATTTATAGGATGTTCTGTAGGAACAACAAAGTTCTGTGGTCTTGTGAAATGCATACATTTGTCTTTATGGAGTTTAGAACAAGTTTTAAAGTGATGAAAGATGTCTGGAAGTCATCAAAAGCAGACTGGAATCTGAAGAAAGCCTGGTTTGTGGTAGACCAGGTGGTTTACAAGATGATATCATCAGCATAAAAATATAAACTGCAGTGCTCAGCAGTATAATGTATTTGTGTTTATTTTACCACTTAGCACTGCAATGTCAATTTTTATGCTGATGATACTAGCTAGTATGCCATCTGGTCTACTGCAGACCAGGCTTTCTTCAGATTACAGTCTGCTTTTGATGACTTCCAGGCCATATTAATGTATCTTGTTCTAAAAATATATATATGTAAGTAGTAGCAGGGGGCCTTATATTGATCCTTGTGGGACACTATTATCACCTATTTGGGTTTTTTTTTTGTTTGTTTGTTTTTTTTGTAATACATTATACTACAGTGTGGTTTTGTGCCAAAGTATGAAGAGACATTTATTTTGATTTACTGCATGCAGCCATTATGAGAGTTACAGGATCCATGAAATCCAGATTTCCACTTAAAAATGTGTTTTTCTTTTTGTTACTTCAGTTGGATGTTTGAGCTTCACTGTGTAGAATGATGTATGTGCAGAGTTTGAAACTAAAAGGCTGTTTTCACATTCATCTGCTGAAGAAGTAAAATTTCTCTGTACTCACTGAAAATCTGATTATTATATTTGCATATAGTTTCTGGTATTTTTTAATGAGGGACAAGGAGTAGATGTAATTTTAAGGATTTATTGAGGTAATTTAACTTTTCTTGTGGAAAAACCATATCAAACACACATTATTTTCCAAAGTAGAGTTTTTTATATAAATATTAAACATGTGTTTAAAGCCAGATTTAAGGTGAGTACAGAGAAACTTTCCCCTTTCAGTAAGCAGATTAATGTGAAAACACCCTTCAAGTGTTAAAAGAACGGAAACTAAAACACATTCTTGAGTGGAGGGGGGCTTAAATTTTGTGGAGGACTTTTTGAAGAGAGTTCATAACAGTTACATTAACAGAAGCCAGGATGTAGTAGTCATTAGAGGAATTACACCTTATAGCACATCCATAAGCTTCTTGGTAATTACAGACTGTAGTGAGATAAGATTGACATAATAATATGTCATCAAAGCCATCATCTGTTTCAAGAAATTATAATAATGATTCAATCAAAGGAGCAAAATACATAATTAGACATGTTGTCATGCTGTAGCACTGTGCTGGATACATAAATAGAAATTTGCATAGTCCTCTATAAAGTACAAAAAATACACTTACAGGACATGTCTTCTTTTTCCATTTCGCAATTAAAAAGAAATCTAAATACAAAGAGAAATGATAATTTCCATCTTGAGTGATCCTCCAGAGGGGGTAAATGAATAAATCTTCTCTGTCTGGAAAGGATAATACCGCCTAATGATTTCATGATTGAAGAAACATCCCCTTAGATTTTTTTTTTTCTCCTACTGAGCTGATGTCAAGATGTGTAAACTGAATCATCTTAATAGATGTATTTTATACTGAGAGTCAAAACAGACAAAACAAATAACAAATCTCCCTGTTTTGGCTCTCTCTGCAGGTTGGATGTAAGGTATTACACTTCTTCCACATGTACATGCTGGGCTGCAATTATTTCTGGATGCTCTGTGAAGGAATCTACCTGCACACGCTCATCGTGGTGGCTGTGTTTGCAGAGGAGCAGCATCTGCACTGGTACTACCTCCTGGGCTGGGGTGAGTCTGTCTGCATTTGATCAAAACAGCACTTCCTGTGTTGTTTTTATTTCTGCTTACAATTATACGTAAGCCTTTTGTTGTGTTTGTTTCATGTTAATTAATTCCGTGTCCCCGGTCCAAAATGACTGCCCCATTACAGCTGATTATAAATCCATAATAATACATATATTATCACCTAATGTTGTGTTAGATCTTTTTATCAACTTAAGTTTTGAAGTTGTTTGTGATATAGGCCTCATTGAACTGAGCTCATACACTCTTTTTGAGTTAAAAAAAAAAGTATAATGTATGCATTATTTTGACTATAACAAATACTCAGATGAAACATACTGTGCTATTTACCACAGACTACTTTGTGTCAAAGTTTAACAAGGACATTTGTTTTGAAACCATTTCAATTTTTTAATTAGTGGCACAAAATAACATCTGTTGTGTTCCTGGTAAAAACTGACCGGTATGATTTTATTGGTTTTATTAGGGCTTAGGACATATTTTATTAGGAAGTATGTAGGCCCAAAACTACACTTGAAAACTTTACCATATTACAAAATTAATGTCTGAACACATTAAAGAACAACTGTAACAATAACAGCATTGTATTTTATAACAGTACATATTCTGTGTTGTCTTCAACTTCTGTCACTTTTTCCTCTAATGCATCTTCATTGTCAGTTTTCTGGCCTCTCTCCTCTCCAGTGTCATGATCAAAGATGTGATCGAGAGTCTCGCATGCAATATATTGTTTGGTTATTGTGCTGCCACAGAAGGAACTGTGAGCAAGGCCTCAAAAAAGCTTTATATACCAGAGCTGTGAGAAAAGCTCTACGTATTATTGAAACAATTTTGCGATTGTTTGTGAAAATTACCAACAGGTGTGGATCTTGTGGCGGGAAGATTGTATTGGGGAAACGTTGCCATGGAAGCCAAGAAGGGGCTTCCATGGCATTTATTAGGGTGTGCGTGTGTGTGTGTCTGTGTCTGTCATAGGTTACTTTCTGGGACAAATTTCAGACTAAAGGACTAGTTAATTGGGGACAGCTTGTCCAATTGGGGCCAAAACCGCGTTTGGGTAAGTGGTTATGGTTAGGGTTAGGGTTAGGTTTAGGCAAGTAGTAGTTGTGGTTATGGTTAGGGTAAGTCTCCAGGAAATTAATGTAAGTCTATGTAATGTCCCAAAAGTGACCTAGGACAACATGTGTATGTGTGTGTGTGTGTGTGTGCACGCGCACTCAAGCACACATGTTTAAATGTTTGGGGTCTGGGAGACGAAGTGTGTCCATCTGAAGAATGGACATGTGCCTGAACTCAATTTTATACACTAATTGTAGTCTTATCCATTCATTTCTAAAGACCAGTCATTTTTGACCAAGAACACCACAGCAGTACAAAAGTTAAATAATTACCCAAAATTTAATGAAAATTATCTAAATTTATTTTGTGTGTTCAGATGTCCTGTGTGGACAAAATCATGGAACCTTATGACAATCAGAATAAATTAACTACAGAGAGAAAACTTCTAAATCGACCAAAACACAACAGGAGGGTTAAAATGATGACTTATTTTTGTCCCCTCTGGACTCATCACAGCTAGAAAACTCACTGAAATGCAATTCAACAAGATGGGACACAATCTAGTAGCAACCATTTACTCGTAACTACCCCATCCATGTGCAGTATGTCAACCTGGACATGCTGACAGCTTTATTAGCCCTCCTGTCGTTTAGTACCGCTCATCTCCTGTTTTTTACCTTGTTCAAAACAGGAATAACGGGTACAGTCTGTCAGACAAGTAGACGATGGAACTAAATGGATGGTCATCGTTCGAAATGAGAGGATAACCTTGAGGCCTGTGTTTGCTGTGTGTGTGTGCGTGTGTGGATGGAGGACAGCCAGTTAGTTAGTCAGGTCCAGCTGTGGCCGATATGCTGCAGGGCCTCATTGGCAACTAAAAATGGACTGTACATGAATTCATGTGTTTATGTCCAGCTGAAAAGTTAAAAGCTAATCTGAGCTCCAGCCTCTTGTGGGATTTTTATAGAGAGGATGTTAAATTAAGACAGCATTGTTACAGGAAATTAACCATGTGGTGTTGGTTGTTTTGGTTGGAAAAATAAAACAAGGATGGGAAATAATAGCTCTGTTAAAGTTGATCCAGTATATTTATGCATTTGGTAAATTTCACATTATACACCACAACGTGATGACACAATGCTATTCGAAAAGTACAAATTTATTTGATAAAGAAGCCTAAGACCAACAAAACAACTGGCAAAGCTAACCGCACTTTTACTGTTGCATAAATGACAAATGGAATTCAGTAAATTCACTCAAGACCTCATATGGCCGTCATCTTTTTCTCTGTCCAAGGCTTTCCTCTAGTGCCTGCATCCATCCACGCCGTGGCAAGGAAAAAGTTTTTTGATGACAAGTGAGTAATGTTCCCGAAACTTGAAAATAAACAGGAGATGTTTACATATGTGCTCGTCTCCATGCAGCAGAGGGTGAGAGTGTGCAGATTCATACACGTGCGTGTGTTTGTTTTTGTACGTGTGTGTCCATGTGTATTTTGGGCGGCAGACAGTACTGACTGATATGTTTTTCCTTCTGTAGCTGTTGGATGAGTGTGGAAACCCATCTGCTCTATGCGGTCCATGGTCCTATAGTGGCAGCTCTGCTTGTAAGTCTGCTTTACAATCCACTGTCTCTGCATAATGTAAAGGAAAAACATATATATAAATATAATAATTAGTATTTTTGAAAGCAATTTTAATTCCTAAAAATAAAAAATCAATTCATTGCGGATGCTCTCTTACTATGTACATTTCTGCAGGTGAATCTCTTCTTCTTACTAAATATTATAAGAGTGTTGGTAACTAAGTTGAGAGACACGCACCGGGCAGAGTCCAACATGTACATGAAGGCCGTGAGAGCCACCCTGATCCTGGTGCCCCTGCTTGGAATACAGTTTGTCATTTTTCCCTGGAGGCCAGAGAACCGGCTGGCTGGGGAGGTGTACGAGTACATCATGCACATACTCATGCACTACCAGGTAGGCACTGAGCTGACTGTTGGGCATGACATTGATCACAGTTCCTATTCCCAAGCACTGCACGAGGTACTTCAAAGGTAGTTCAGCAATGACTCTTCTAAAGCAGAAAATTGCTGCTTCACTGCTCTCTGTGGATTGAAGCATTTTGCAAATCTCTCCACACCCCAATCAATGATGGAGGGAAAAAAATCTGCTAATATTTTAATCAAAAGTAATGCTTTTGTTTTTTGACCCAAATCCTAAGTATGCATGCAAAAATGATCCTTAACCCAGCTCAAATTTGTCAGCACCCTCTGGCCCTGTCAGACTCAATATTTAGATGTTTGGCACACTTAAAATCTTCCATGTGATGGCTGTGTCTGACTGATATGATTCACTGCTGAATAACCCCTTAAAGAACCAGTTAGGCACTCTCATTAACTTTATTTAGCTACCAGTTAGTCACAGATACAGTTCATGAATTTTCCAGGTCTGTTCAATTTATTCATGTACCAGATAGGGATTACATAGCTCCAGCAGATGATCTGCATGTTGTGCTTTCATTTTCAAAAAGCACTCTGTATCCCTGTGCAATTGTACTACCTCAGTGTTAGAAAGTGATTTGTTTCAATTAAATTCCCCCAATTTTGTAAAAATCAAACAAACGATCCCATTTTAATTATGTCTATTTGTTTTGCTTTTTTCAAAGGGTTTGCTGGTGGCAACAATATTCTGCTTCTTCAACGGAGAGGTGAGCACCGTTCACAGTTTCTCTACAGTGTGCTGCTGCCACTCAATGTGTAAAGTTAAAGGAATTTAGAGCTGCAACAATTAGTCGATTAATCAATTAGTTGATTGATAGAAAATTAATCGGCAATTATTTTGATTATCATTTTTTAAGAAAAAAAAGTAAAAATGATCTGGTTCCAGCCTCTCAAATGAATACAATATAATATTGTTTGATATTTTGCGGATTATTCAGCTTTTCGCTTTCTTATTACTCAAATAATTCCAAATGGTTAGATGAGAAGATTGACACCTTGCTAAAATGTGAGAGTGGTATCAATCTTCTCATATAATTCTCAACAATGAAGGAAATAAGTGTATAATTCCCAAAATGTCAAACCATTCCTTTAAGAATACTGTATCTTTGAAATGTTTCATTATTGGTGTCATGTGTGACAAAATAACATTGTAGTTTTGATACAACAACTGCCCTTTTATAAAGGTCAACCTGCACATGTTACTCTGGGAGCTGTTCAGTCATAGAGCAATAAAACTGCTCATTGCTTGTGACATTAGACTTCAAACTCCATCAGGCAAAACATTTTGATATTTTGTTTTTCAGGTCAGATATCTGACATCTTACCTCTGTACCTGACAGCATATCAGGAAATCACCCATGAATGTCAAACACAGACTCAAAGTTGGGTTGAAATACTTGAGTAAAATATAGTTGTAAACTTTATCAGAGATGCCTCACCTGTCATCAGATCCAATTGTAACAGGCTATAAAGCATTATGCTGCATGTCTCTTCTGAGACCCATCTAGGGCTGCAGCAGTAAAAGCTGAAGGGTCATGTCAGGTGAAGAGTAAGACACAGTTTATAAATGCCTGTGTAGTTTCCAAGCTCAGCTGGAAATGGACTCTCCTTTCAAGTCCTCCTGTCAGCTTTTCTAAGTCTGTCTGCAGCTGTCTGAGTGAGAGCATCTTTAACTTGGTTCAAACACTTCTCCAAACGAATGAGTTAGATTTCCATTAAAACCCAGATCTGGGGTTAATGGTGTTGTGGAGACCTTTCAGCTCAACAGAGTCATTTTGTGACAGATGCTTTCAAGCTCAAGGTCTCTGCAAAACAAAGCAAACTCAATATGTGTTGTAAGCTTGAATTAGACACTTTTCACAGGTCATTACTCTCCATGGTGGTGTGAATAGTACAGACAGATTAGGTAATTACGGAGAAGTCTTTCAGGATGTGTTTAAAATTAATATGCTTTTGTAATATTTCTGGTGTAAAATTAAGTAAAAAATGTGCTGTGAAATATTCGGTGATCCACAGAGACGATGAGGTTGTGAGTGATTTTCTTTGCATGAGAAGAAAACAGGACAGAGTTGCATTGACTGAGAGAGGAGCAGATTTAAATACTCAGCATGAGGTGTCTGGCACAGAGAAACTGGCAACCTACTGTGGAGTTATGTTTTATACATTCATCCCTGAAAAATAGGTCAGGTATTAGCTCATCCATGAGCAACCGGGACAACAAAAGCATCTTCATAAACGATGCAAACACTGTGCAGAATATAAAAAATGTGTAAAGCATACTGCATGTCTAAAGGTCAGCACTTTCTGAGCGATACAGTAAACTAACACAATAACTGACACGAGGGAATGGGGCAGGGGGTTTGTTTGCTTCACCAGCATAATGACCAATTCAGTCGTGTTAATCAGGGCACAGGATTCTGGGGCTGGGTTCAATTTTGTTTTTTGATTGCGAGGCCAAACTGCACAGACCTGCCTTGTTTCTTCAATGGCTCCATTGTGAAGTTAGGTCAGTGAGACGAACAGCTTTCCTGCTGCATTTGTGACATTAAGCAAGGCGTTCTAGAGGGGAGCTGTAAACCCCGGTCACTCTTTTGTCTCATTATAACAATTAGTGTCATAATTTACATCATTAGATCAGTGTGTGTTAATTTACCCTCAGTAATTACAGTGGTATTTGGGTGTTACAGAATAAAGTAATTAACATTGCACTGTTGGAGTTGTTCTGTATCTAGGACTTCAATTCATGCTCCAGTTCTTGTTCATTCATATACATAGTCAGTCAACACTTAAGCTAAATTGATTAGTTGTTCAAAAGAATATGAGTCAACAACATTTTTGATAATCAATTATTGACCAAGGAAAAATGTATCACATATCACTGTAAATTTAATCTCTGGGTTTTGAACTGTTAAAACAGGTCATTTGAAAATGTCACCTTGTGCTCTGGGAAATTGTGATGCTGACCTTTATGACACGGACTAAACAAGAGATTCATTGCAAACCCAGTCAACAAATTAACAAAGATTTAAAAGAAACCTGCAGCCCTACATCCATCCTACAACAGCAACAAAACAATGGCTTCTATTGGCTGATTAACCTGCTGATGTCCACAGGACCAAAAAGAAGCCATGGGTCCAAATTAAGTCCCTCCCAAACACACATTTGCACCAAAACCAAACAGTATTTATATATTGTATAGATGCCATAAAGCATTATATCAACTAAAAGATTAAAACTACACAAACTACACAAGGTCCATTTATATGAGAGGGACTCAAGACTGGGTAAAACTCTTTACCATTTCAGTCTTTTAGTGTTCTTTAGTGCAAAATGTATTACCAAACACATTTGTAACTAATCAAATGACCGCAAAGTAAGTACATAGACAACCATAAAGAATTTCTTTGTTGGTATTAATGTACCTGATTCTCCTTTGTGATATAGGAGACAAACTGTAAGAAAAGGCTGCAGGTTCAAACATGTCTTCACTAAAAAGATGTTGGTTATTGCTAATATCTGTATGTAAACCATTTGCTGATCACATTAGGGACTAAACCGTGAGATTATGAAGGGTCACTTACAGTAAGTCATCATCATGATAATGGATTTTGTGATGGTACGATGCAGATTTGGTTTGCTTACTTATTAATATGTTTACAATGTCAAATGGAGGCAACATAATAATGATTGTGGACATCCCTGCTGAGTTCCTCTATGACATGAAAATGCTTTTGACATCTGTTGTGTGTGTAATTACACATAGTGTACTGGTAACTTTAGCTCTGTCTTGCTCTGTATTGGAAATACTGGAAGTTAATATACATTTGCCAAGCAGTCCTCATTCAAAAATGTAACAATTATCATGTAACCTCATGTTAAAAGTGAAAAATACTGTTTGTCTTCAACATGGATCATCTGCTTGAGATGCTGACTTTTTGCCTGGTGCTTAAGCCTCAGTCTTTTAGCACAATGTCATGTATAGTATGTAGCCATCAAGTGCATATTGAAGATCCTTTAACACTGTTTTTTTTTTTTTTAAACGAGTCAGCTGGAAACAAAAAAAAGATCAACCAGAAACAGCATTTTCAACCAACTCATAGAGATAACGATATCTTAATTGGCTAGCTAGTCACTGTTAATTGTAAACCATATATGTGCCGTGTGAGAATGAAAATCTTGACAGGCGTAGCAAGGGTAACTACACAGGGAGTGGGGCTCAGCGAACAGATGATCAGAACTGAGTTACGTGTATGCACAAAATCACAATTAAGAGAAGTAAAATTCATGTAGCCTTTTTTTTCCATGATGATATTGCCAGTTGTGCAAATATACCCAAAAGGAATGCCTGTGCGTACATACCATGATACCTTCAGAGGGCTGTGAGTGTTTAATCAGCTGAGGGGAAAATCCATTACACCCCACAAGCAACTGTGGATGACAGATGTAGGGGAGGATTCATATGTAATTATGGTAAAACCTTTAACGTATAGCACAATACAGATTGTAGCTTCCTTCGCCCACAGAACATGATGATCCACAACTTGGCTGCATTTCCACTTTGGTGTTCACATTTCCAAACTGGCATCTGTTAATGTTTTTGAAATTGGAATGATCTACATTATGCTGCAGCAATTACGTTTGCATCAGTTACAGTAAGATCACCGTTGGATTAATATTATCACAAAGTGGTATTTACACAGGCTCTGCCTTACTCACATTGCACCGTAATCTCACATTGATTTGTATGTAAATTTGGACGTCTGGTAGAATAATTTAGTGGTCAAAGTTGAAATGAGAAGCAAAACAGAACACGGTTTTTCGGGAAATGTGGTTTTGATGAGCACTAACTAAAACTCCCAAAAATCAGAACTGAAACCAAGTAAAATGCCAACCATCTCTTCTTATGTCTAGGTGCAGGCAGCTCTGAAGAGACAGTGGATGCAGTATAAGACTCAGTGGGGCCAGAGACGAAAGGACCACTGTTCAATGCGCTCCACCTCCTACACAGCCACCTCCATCACAGAGGTGCCCGCCTTCATGTACCACCATGACTGCAACAGCGAACACTTGAACGGGCGCCAAACAGAGGACCCTGAACTAGTGGCACTAAAATCAGGAGATACATACCCCTGAGCCCTTGAGTCACACCGAGGATCATGAGTGTTGCAGTGGGAACAGCCTAAAAAGAGCAACAGAGATGTACAGTAAGAAAAGAAAACACATTCGCTTTTCCCGCCACATCTCAGTGATTAAATCTCATGAGGCTAATGCTGGTTTGTTTAGCCCAGGACGATAATACGGGTCTGGAAATCAAAAACTCATTGAGACGGAGATGGATTAGCTACAAGGCTGACACTTCATATTACTTTACATTGCTGCTGCGGCTGCTTTTTGAGAACTTTTGATGTTGAGAGCTGCTTCTGACATGAGTCACTTCCTTAAGCTGCTAAACTGTGGAAGTGCCGTTCACAGTGACGGAGCCTTGTGATGGCGTGGAGACGGAAATAAGCGTGACTGTGATGACAGCAGAGGTGGCGATGTTTTCTGTATGAGAAGATGTGATGGTGACGATGTTACCGTCATGAGTGACATGATGTTGACATGACGAATAATTATGTGTGATAATGATGATCATCAAGGTGAAGAAGAAGAACCAATCCTTCCTAACCTCACCGATAGCGAAGGGTACTATACTGTATGTTGGTCACAGCTATGAAGGGGTGTCCAGCTGAGCACAGATGCGGTGCCCTGAAGCAACACACACACACACACACACACACACACACACACACACATCAGCCAACATCAGCCAACCTGATCGTATGTGCCATGAGAGAGGTCAAGTTTTAAAAGATCCTCTGTGCTTGAAGCTCTGGAATTGTGTACATAATGTATGTCCACCATGTTTCATTTGAAAGAAAAAAGTGTTTAAATGTTTTAAAAAGTTTTTATTTTTGTTTTCTATTAATATTTTATTCTTGCCAATTCCTAAGTATGTGCTAAGTGTCTGTCCTGTGATGCTGCACTCCAGACTGCTTTGTTGTTTTGCAGTTACTGTATTTGTGCCAATGCTGAACATCACAGGGCTGTGAAGCAAAAAGAAGCTAAATGCAAACACGAAAAAAAAACATATGAATAAAAAAAAAAAAAAAGTTTATTTTGAGTTGGAACAGCCAGAGTTGTTTCACTGTGTATGAGTTAAATATCAGTTGTGCCAATGATTATGACAAAGAAGCAGCTTGTCTTAAAGCTGCAATGTCTGATGTTATTCACAGTCATCCTTGCTCATGACGCCTTTATCTATCCTCTGTTTTTAAAAGATATTCTACACTCCATGCATATTTATTCATGCATTTTGTAGCCTTTGGTATGAATAAGCATTTAGGGCAAAGGAACGACTCGCTAAAGATGACAAGACGGGACGATCACATCCACACTGTATGCACACATTCAAATTCATATCTTAAAGGACATACACAACAAACACAAATAATCTACTTATTGTCCTAAACATACACACATTCATATTGCTCTATTGACATTTTGTTGTTGCTTTATTATAATTTTGCCATAGGAATTTGAGTCTTGAAGTTCAAGGTCCACATAAACAATGCACCAGACTGAATTTACTTTGCATCAGAGGCCAACATTTTGTAACTTGGATGAATGATGCATTTTGCATTTACCTGTCAAAGTTACTAGAAAGCCCATTAAACTCCTATTATGTTTTGCAGAAACTGAGAGTGCATCAGCAGGAGTTTAAATTCAGCCAGTGATTGGTCAAAAAGTAAACTAACTCTGAAAAACATTTATTATCCTAGAACATGTAGCCAATACTAATAGAGCCTCAAGCAGGTTTAAATAACTGTGATTTATTTGTTGACCACATAAAAGAAAATTGCCACACCGTGAAGTAAAAGGGGAAAGAGCTTCTTAAAATAACTCTCAAAGTCCTTGCTAAACCTCATTTGGCCATCTGTGATAGTGTTTTGACTTTTATTTACGGACTCACTACACATTTTCTGTCTATATTGGTGCTACTGTTTCATTGTGGTCATCATAAAGCATATGTGATGATTTTTAGGTTTTCTCGTCATTGTCAAATGGAATAACTGTTTGGGTTTCTGTGAAATGTATGAGACACCAGAGAGTTATAATGAGGTACAGTTGAAAATGCACATTGCCATGGACCTATAGAGTGGAAGATTAGATGAAATTTGCACATTTAACCACACAGAATAAGGCTCTGAAGTTGGTCTTTACAGTAATGATGCACATTGTAATAATTGACTTATTATAACCAGTAATATAAAATCAAATTTAAATAATTAGTATAATTAAAGATTGTTGTGAACATGTGCTTTCTGTTATAGAAATAAAACCAGATAAATAGGATCATACTCAAAAATTACATTCAAATATATAATGGAGGTTTATCTAGAAGAAGAGGAAATTCAAACGCTCAGCACAGCGAGTTAATAACATTTATTGATAAGATGATAAGTCTAATCAGGTCACCAAAATCAAGTCATATCAATCAAGTCATCAAACACTGTTACAGGTGCAACTCTTGGTCTGTATCTTTACTAGCTGTAAAGTTGCAGTTTAGCCAACAGCAAATACACAAGCCACATAAGCTGAAAGCTTGTTTTGCTTCACTAATTTTGTTATTAAAATATTATTTGACCTATTGCAATACTCTATTTCAATTACTCTTTTTTGTTGTTGTTGTTGTTGTTGTCGTTGCTAGCAAGCTGTAGGAAAGAAACAGAGAGTGACAATCAATGTGAGAGAATGACATCATCATCCTATGATGCTAAAGTAGGTTACTGCTACACATGTTCTCATGTGTGATCCTAAGGTATATTATTTATTTTAGTATGAAATTTCATCTTTAAAATGATGTTTGTCTTGGATATGGTGCACACTGTAAGTCATATTATTGATATTTTGGTTCGGGGAAGACAGATTCTGTATATTTTGTATGTTCATGCCCATGTAAATACAAGCAGACACTGTGTATATAATAGATTTTTGCACTGTGAAATACTCTGACAGCTATTTTTGTTACATTCCTGTCATTCATTTTTGGCTCATGTTTGTCTTTTTCTCTCTCTCAGCTCGGACTGGCATCATCTCAAAGCTGATAAAAAAAAAAGCATTTTGTAAAAGCCAAATTGATTGATGTTTTTCTTTTCCTATTAAAAAAAGCTGCTTAGCACAAGAATACAGACATAAAAGGTTATTGGCTGTTGCCCTTTATTTCCATAGCTAATAGCAATCAGAGAAACAAGCTGCAACATGTTTTTGCAAAGGAGAAAAATAGATTGAAGGAGTCAGATAAAAATGGCCAATTTGCAGCACTTATGATTTGATGATGAGGTATTTTTCATTGTGTAGTTTATAAACGATTTAATGAGATTATCGACTCTAAAGTAAAAGGAATCTGAGTTATTTTTCCAACCACACCGGCACAAACTGTGTTTTAGAACATTTCTGCAACAATCTCTGATGATTCAGCAGCATTTTCCCCACCAACACTATTCTTGTCAATGTTTTAGGGTTGAGAGATTTTGTATAATGAGTGTGCAGGGAAAACAAAGGCAGTCTTACTCCATTTAGTGTCTTGCTTTGTGATCCCTCAGGCTTTGGCAGTGCCATGCAGCCCCTTTTATTCTAAAGGTTCAGCTCAAATCACATACTGTACCAGCGCCTGATGTGTGTAACAGGAAAGAATCGACGGACACAATTTGTCTCAGAGATGGATGGCTGTTCACACCCTACAACAAATTAAGGTTGTTATCGCACTAACAAGGCTGAGTTCTCCCCTTTATGTGAATATTTTTAGCCTTGCTAAAGGAGCTGCTATATAATATGCAATTTCAGGCTCTACTGCATCCTAATGGTACAGCCAAGAGAAGATGTACTGTCCTCCATATTTACAGGCCTTCTATGAGATAATCATATAATGATGAAGTTGGACGTGCATAGATCCATTTCGTTATTCTTCTGATAAATATTGTCCCTTCCCATCAGCATAACACCAAATTCATCAAATGGAAACTTTAAATGAAAATTTCAATGCACTCTACAATCATATGCAAACTATATTGCATATGCAGGCAGAGATGGAGGATTTATGCAATAATCAGGATACAATGAGGGTGAAATCTCCATAATTGTCACAGACCCTCCCGTCATCTGCTTTTCTTCTGTTGATTGAATGGAACAATACTGCAGAAAGTTTGAGGAAGATGGTGTGAATTGCTTTGAACAAACTCCATCCTGGGAACATGTTATCCTGTGAAACTTCAGGAAAATGTCAGCGGCTGGCTATTTCTGGCATTTGGGAACGTTCCCTGCCAGCGACAATCTCACAGTACACCGGACCAATCCAAAAATGTGTCATGTGCTCCGACATCGGCAGTAAAAGTCTGTTTGTGTGTGGTTTTACTCAGCAGTGTTAAAACAAAAGATGACAGTGGTCCATTTCTACTTCTTCCTCTTTGTGTTAAAAATAGTTCAAGGGCACCTTCCCTTAAAAACACACCTGAAACTGTTATCTGTTTCACCCTTTTTTTCACAGTCTTCCTTCCCACTTCCAGTGTCAGGCCTAATAACTGCTAGTTG
The DNA here is from genome assembly GCF_963924715.1 of Thunnus thynnus. Classification (NCBI taxonomy): domain Eukaryota; kingdom Metazoa; phylum Chordata; class Actinopteri; order Scombriformes; family Scombridae; genus Thunnus; species Thunnus thynnus. The sequence continues at coordinate 19,575,665 of NC_089531.1, read as the reverse complement.
CTAAAAAGCTGACCACAACGGTACAAAAAAAAGAGTGTCACGGGGACAAGGACAAATGTAATGCATGTAAGGAAAGGATTCAGTATTATTAGAAACCTTAATACCAAAACAAATACAATAGAAAACGAATGGGGGTGAACCTTGCATTGTGCTACCTTAAGTGGGTTTTTACCATGACTTCATTTTCTACTACAGTGGCCAATACTTGACCCTAATTCTTGTAAAAGACTTTAAAAAATACATACAAAATAGCAGCTTTGCAAATATAACCAGATTATATAACCAGATTAAGAGTCTACAACCACACTAGCAGGTCTGTGAGGGTAGTCAGCAGCGCTTTGAGCTAAATTCTTAAACTAGCCAGCATGGCTCACAATGACAATGCTTATCTTCAGCAGGAATAATGTTTAAAATGTTCACCATCTTAGATTGAGATTAGATGTTTTTATGCTAACATTTGTGCTAAATTTATCTATCTTTTCAATGCTTGTTGTGACATTTCATTCAAAACCACAAATGTCTGCTGCACTAGAGGAAAATTCCGGGGATCATCAAGAGAGAAATGTCCAGTCACGTGTACATGACTGCGACACAGGAATTTAGAACAAAATACTCACGTGTCTTTCAGGTGTTGTTACTCTTGCTATTTCTATGTGTCTCAACAGACATATGCTATGAGACCCAGTTGCTGGATCAAAAAGGTTTGTGTGTGGGTATGTGCAATATAGTTTCATGCTGTGTATGAATGTGTGCATGCATACTGTACGCCTGCATTTGTGTGTGCCAGCTATAGTATGTTGTGCTCAATTGCCTCAAAGAAAATAAATCAAAGTGTCAAAATCTCTTCTCATTCAGCGACTAATCTGCAGCATCGTCTCTATCTGCTCATGAGAGATAGGACGTCTGAGTTGTGATGAGATTTAACACAAATGGCTGCAATCAGACATTATAAATTGCAACACTTTTACAGCCGGGTGGAGCACTTCATGAACAAATGGAAGAATACAAAAAGGAAACTTTTCATGATAATTTCACAGGAGGAAAAAAAAAAATGCTTTTACACTCATTAGTTCATGATTGGCGCATCATCCCCAGAAGTATTAACTCACTAATTTCACTGAGACCATCATGTCATCTGCTCTCTGTTTTCAACATGATGTGCTTACAGCACTATTCCACATTTTAAAGGCCAAGTCAATTTATTCACAAAGCCCAGAACAATCAAGATTTTTATTGGATTTTTAAATTGCACTTGATGGTGTTTGCCTCTTCAGGAAATTAGCATCCCCCAGAAGTCTACAGAGAGAGGAGTAGAGATTACCTAATGAAATAACTCCTCCTTCAGGATTACAATGCAGAATTCATAAATTATAATCTTAAATGAGCTTTGTGTTTTCAAATCCTTTGATGTGTTATTTGAAGACAATGCTCTCTGCGTGATAATTATCTAAGCCCTCTCTTGATTTAAACCCCTTTGATATTAAGAACATAAGTGCCACAGCAATGCCCTCAAGCAGATCACTGATCCACTTGTGTAACAATGTTTACTACCATATTCATCTAAGTGTCTTATTTTATAGTGAAGCAGGGGAATGAGTTCTGGTTGCTGCAATTTGTTCTGGTAGCCATAATTTGTAATGTTGCAAACATGAAAAAGAGGGGAAGACAGACACAGAGAGCATTGGTAAGTAAAATGATATTTTTCTAACCTTCCAGGAATGAGAGCAGCAAAGATTCATCTGTAAGTGCTGAAGGCTACTCCACAGTGTGTCACGCCACTCGACTTAAGAAACACAACACAGCTTCTTACCTCACTAAATAACTGAGTCATGCTGCCTTAAAAGAAACCCTGAAAGGCACCAGTGGATATCTGCTCAATCATAGTAGAAGTACAACATGACCTGATGGCATGAAGTTGATATTGCCTCCTGGGTGCATCAAACAACATCAAAAGAAGACTTCCCTTAACATCTTGTTTGTCATAAATGCAGGGGTGAGCCTGTCAGTCTGCCAAGGGCTTATAATACATCTTAGAAGATAACTGCCTCAGTCATGTCTTTCTAATAGCACTTGTTCCCTCATTATACACTAATGAGATTTGTGAGGCAAATTATTAATTATCAGGGCCCTTGATAGAGTACATGCTGTGACAGTGGAGAGGCTTTCCATGAAACAACAATTTGTTGCTGCCCTTCTCTTCATTTGGTGCTTAAACTTACATCTTGTTTGAAAGCATGGCTGTGTGTGTGTGTGTGTTTTTTTTTTTCCTGACAAATATTTTAGCACTTTTGACAGCAAAATTGCAATTATTCACATTGTCAAAATAATTGCACAGAAACAAACAATCCAATTTTATAGATCCTTGGGAGGCACAACACACTTCAGTACGCTTTAACTTGTCTGTCTGCTTGTATATCAGTAGTGTAAAACAACTTAACAAATGTATTCTTTGGTCAAAGTCTGATTCAAGCACATAGCTATTTCTCTCTATCCACAAATGGTCAGTCTTAAAATGCAGGAGGTATTACTCAGTGATGTGGAATGCTTGAAACATTCGGTGTACATTTAGACAAATCAGGAACACAGATTATTTTTTACTGGAGAGTAAGGAGGAGCACACAAAGAATCTTCAAGCATTGAGAACAATTTGATGTAGATTCAAACTGAAGGACATTGTTAACTTTAATCAGACCTCCTGTTGAGTGTATCAAATACCAAAAAGGTCATTTTCCCCTGAGACCAAGTCGTCAACCAAATTCTATCACAACTATGGTTGATTGAGGCTACATCATACAACAGGGTGTAACATTTTAGCTTGAATATCCTGCTGGAACTGTGCAGGGAAAAGTTCACCAGGCTGTTGTTTCAGTCAGTGTACAAAACCCCCTGATCCCTTGCGGCTAGCATGCAAGTATCCATTACCCCTGAGCCGCAAATTTCAACATCTACTTTGCAGAAATACGGATACGCATCAGTGTCGTAATTCTTTGACACACAGAGATTATGGTGACATGGCCGAAAAACCAAAAGTGTTTAAAGTTAAGGGACCACAGAGCCTCGTTAAATGCTGGGTTAACAGCCAATGTTTCCCTTCCTTCCAGGCTGTGCACTCGGCTTTTTCATGGTACTCAAACCATTTTATGAGGGGTCCCGGCACAGCAGGAGCAGTACTAACTTATTTCTGTTTTATTATCCCTGCAGTGTGAATTTATTTAAGCGAGGTTTGAAGAGATACAGCTTTGAGAGGAGTGTGCAAAGACGAGACAGGCAGTTGATATTCTTACAAATATTGTATTCTTTTGTTACATGTGAAACTGAGCATAAGCAACAAAGTAGTCACTCAGCACTTTTCAAAACCTGGGTTACAAATGAAAGAATTTAAGTGCAGCCTAGTTGCTTTCACACTACTTTCCTCTTTAAAGAGCAACTTCAAGGGTAGGTTCGGATTATTGATTATCATGTCTGTTTTAAAGTCACAGAGAACCAGACATTAGCGCGTCTTAAGAGGCCAGTATACTCAGTCAGAACTGCTTGACAGACAGTCCACTTGCTTCCAAAACCTCCTCCCCCACACATTTCTGACATTGGATTGGGGGGGCTGTGTGGACCCATTTCTGTAACTTTCCGAAACTGACGATTTGACATTGACATCTCTCCTTTTTCACCCACGTCACGCTGTGCGAAGGTGAAAAAGGAGCCAGAGTTTTAAGGGTTGTTCCACCTAATTGCCATTTGCATGTTGCACTGTATCTAATAACACACGTTTATTGAAAACTATTTTAACTATTAACTATTGGAAATATGTAATGGTAATAATTTTATCAATTTTTTATAAGGTTTCTAAATGGAAGATGGATGCATTTTTCTCATTCCTGTTAACTGTAAAACTCTTACAACTGTTTAAATATCAATTAAAAGTCATGCCAACTGCTATAATTTCTTTGTTATCTCATTACTAAAGTGAGTATTTTAAAGAAATAATTGGTTGCATGCTGAAAAAAAAAAATCTGTATCAGTATATCTATATTTTTTGAAACACAAAGCCATTTTTTATTTTTAAGGGAGAACCCAGCCTCAAGTTGATCAAAAATCTATCCTGTGATTTATCAAACAATTGTTTAAATGGTAGGCCGAACATAATTGAAAAATAAGTGGTTTATTTTATATATATATATATATACATACATACATACATACATATATATATATATATATATATATATATATATATATATATATATATATATATATATATGAAGAAACAAGTAACAGGAATGAACATTGGGTATGGAGTATGAGGAATGAGCACCGACTAATAGGAATGAGTGCTTGTGTGTGTGAGAACAACTGGATGTCACAGAATTTCCTTCAGTTAAACAAAGATAAAATAGAGGTCATTATATTTGCCAAAAAAGATCTTACGCTGTGTCTAGACTGCAAGTGTAGCGTGAGCAGCACGTCAGCAGAGCAGCAGCAGCAGCAGCAGCAGGAACTCCGTTTGTGTGTCTTCACTGGAGGCGTTCAGGTGCAGTGTTGAGCGTAGGTCACCCGTGTGTTGGAGGTGTTCAGAGCCCAATACACAATGACTGTAGTTACGCACATAAAACAGAGGAAAATAGACTTGAAGCATAAACAGGTCACAGTTACACCCATGAGACATGGCTGAGAAGCGAGCCTGCACAGAGCTGAAACAGCACCTGCATAGATTACAATGAGAGTGTATCTGTTGCATGTGACATGCGTGTGAAAACACATCTGACACACTTGCTGCCCTGTCTAGACATGGAGTTAATCTAAATAGCAACATAAAAGCAGTGACAATTGTGTGTGCATGCTTTTGTATGAGTGTGTGTGTGTCTATGTGAGCGTGTGTTTGTGTGTGTGTGTGTGTGTGTGTGTGTGTGAAAGAGAGAAAGAGAAGGTGTGAGTATCGTTTCCCCCCCTCGCAGCATGTGTGTCTGGCTCCTGCCTCCGCACAGTATGGGTTCTCCATCTTCCTCTACAAAAGGCAAGAAAGACAGCAAATACAAAAAGCTGAGCATATTAAGCAGGTCTCTACATTGACTACCAGTACCTAGCCAGCACCTGGGTCCCTGTAATGTGTTCACATTGTAAAACTGAAAACACCTTCAGTAATTACAACTGTTAAACTTAGAATCAAGAAAAATTGCATTATAATTAATCAATGTATATACCAGATATACATTTAAAATGGCTATTTCATTCAAATGTCTCACTCTTGTTACTCTTATTCAGTCCTGTTACCCTTTACATGAGTAACAGGACTTAAAGTAACAGGACTGCGTTTTTAGCATAGCATTAGCAAATACATGAAATGAAGCCACATGGCATCAAAACTAATAGCAAGACAACACTTAGCACCTTCAACTGGTATTTAAATAAAACAAAACAAAACAAAAACATAATAACATCTAAGAAATAATTTAGGTAACAGGATTATACATTGAGATTGACATCTTCAGTCGTACTTACAATATGATCAAAAATACAGAAAATAGAGTGAGAGAACTAACACAACTAACACAATAATATAAAAAAGTGGTCAAGTGTAGTATTACAGAGTGGGGACTGGGAACAAGTTCTGCATAGTTTTTATTAAGGTTTGATGTATCTTCAAATTGCAATTAGGACACAGTGCAAGACACTTGATATTATAATATATTATACAAATACTTTTCATGCATATTTATGCATGTAATGTCCTGGGGACAGAAAAGGTACAGATTTGGTGGAATGGCCCATAACCTCTCTCTCACCTCTAGCTCTCTTTTTTCATTCTTGACACTACCATTTGTCACTTTTCATGTGAGTGCAACACTATTCCAGGAGAGACTGTGAAAATATGCTCTATCCCATATTTACAAGATATGAGCCACCTGTCCTTTATGTTCACACAAGACATTTTGACTTTACATAGCAGCAAACATATGAGTGAAACTAACTAAATTAACAATCGTTCCTCTTATTGTACCAACAAACCGTGTCGTTTGCACCACTGCATCACTTTTTAATTGTCTTTTTCAACCAATCACTGAGTAGCATTCTGACTCAATTTTGACCTCATTTGCATGCAGTTAAGTATTTTCAGGTTTTGAGCGTCGCTGGTCATTCATGTCATTCTGGAATCCAACAACGTCTTTCACAGTGATATGCTTGCATCGCATAGAAAATGAATATGGGCGAACATCTGTGTTTAGTGGGCCTTCACAACAAAGGAATTTCCATAAAAAACTGGAGGAACAATTTCAGCAACCAATAACTCTTTCAATATACATTCAACATCTGAATATTATATTAAGGTAGACGAGAACAATTTGAACCTATCCTGTAACACTCCATTTCATCTTAGACACATTCCCCTTCCATATTTAAAAAATGCCTAAAAACACAGATGCCCCAGATATGTGCGTGATATGTTCCACTGCTAATAAATACCGGTACATGTGCGTTCATATAGGATTTATGTGGTTTAAACACAAATGGATCATTTAATTGCTTCAACATACACAGCCCACACACACTTACTTCAAGGTACTTCATGTACTCAGGCTGTAAGTCACACACTTAAGAGGAAGTGTGTGTTTCCCCCTCGGGGTAATATACCACAGCAGGTTAGGAGGGGACAGCCAGCCACTTTCCACCCACAGATAAGGCATTGTTTACTGTCATTCGAGCTTGCCTGTGGCACCCTATAGCCAGTGCACACTCCCATATCACCTATCAAGAAGATCAGGCCCAGATAGCACCAATCTGTCTCACTCCAAAGGTCTTAGGATGTCTACTGAAGTGGAAGATTAACATCGGAGAGCACCATAAACACAAACAGCAACACACACAACCATGAAAAATGAAACCAAAACAAGATAGACCAGAGCATCCTGGAGCATTAGCACAGATGTTGGAGACAGGACTCTCTTCCAAGGAGACAAACTGAGACAAAGTTAAGCAGGATCAGATTTTCCTTGTTTTTTCAGATCCTTTTCTAGAGTTTTGCCTAAATAGTGTGACTGGTTGAGTGTATGCGAGCAATTTGCTCACATGTTATTATACTGGCAGTACAATAAATTATAATTCTTATGATGAATGACTAGAGGAAGACAACAAGAGAGACAAAGATAGAGTGGGGAGGTTAAGAAACAGAACCAAAGGATTTTTTGAGCAGAAAGTTAACACAGTTGCTTTTCTTTTCCTCTTTTACTTCAAAGGTACTGAGGGCTGCCACCAGTGCAAATATGTAATAATTGGGGAAAATTCAAGCACATGAACAAGACAGATGCATAATGCATCCGCTTTAGCAAGTCCGCGATGCAAACCTCAAGTTAATCCTGCGGTTAATTTGAATATGTAAATAACACTGGCTGAAGCCCAAGTGGGATTGGAAGGGATGAATTATCCGAAGCAGGTCTGCGAGCCCTCTGTCTGTAGTTTCTATCATCCTAGGGGTATCCAGGGGGAGATCCACAAAAACCTGTCAGCGCTCAGTTAACCAGCACTGAGCTCAGTCCACAGTCTGCATATAAGCCTTATTCCCTGGGCACACACCTAAAACCCTTAGGATTACCATCATCAAGATCAAAAATGGTAAATCCTGAATGCCACATAAAACAGGTCATCAAGG